>NC_048301.1:12959720-12991235 GCF_013100865.1 Trachemys scripta elegans | reverse complement strand
CACTTCTTCAGATGCAAGTAATGGAAATGAGATTTCCATTACTTGCATCTGAAGAAGTGAGGTTCTTCCCCACGAAAGCTTATGCTCCCAATACTTCTGTTAGTCTTAAAGGTGCCACAGGACCCTCTGTTGTTTTTTTACAGATTCAGACTAACACGGCTACCACTCTGATACAGTACACTTCTAGTGAGTAGAAGGGGGGGAAATAGTCAAAAGTGAGCTGGATACAAGTTTATCTAAAAATCTATTGCACATATTTGATTTCACTTCCCAAGGACATTAGTTCAGCTCAGAACAGGTATCCTGGAACATTTTCCAATTACACACCCATTGAGGAGCTTTAAGTCTTACATTTATTGATCATGTGTTCAAATCCATGCGCAAACTGACTTTGCTAGTACGTGCAAGAAGATTTACAATAAAGTTCTGGATTTCTAGAAGCCCCGATTACTACAGCAATCATTACAGTTTAAAAAAAAAATCTATTAAGCAAAATAAGTTGAGAAAGGAATACAAATCCAAGCACAAAAGGGCAAAAAAAAACCCCACCTCCCATCTTTTTTCAACCACACACAATCGACAAGCCCTGCATTAGGGCATGATCCAGCATCCACTGAAATCTGTGAGGATGTTAAGGCTAAGGAAAGGACTGGGACTTGAGAAATCAAGGCTCAATATTTGACTCTGCAACAGGCTTCCCTCTATAACCTGCGTCACGTCACAATCTCAATGCCTCAGCACCTCATCTGTAAAATAGAGTTAATACTTCCTCTCTCTCATCCTTTGTCTGTTTTGTTTATTTAGACTGTAAAGCTCTTTGGAAAAAGTGACAGCCTCTTAGTGTGTGTGTGTGTGTGTGTGTGTGTGTGTGTGTGTGTGTGTGTGTGGTGCCCAGCAGAATGGGGCATTGATCTCAGATGGGGCCTCTACACACGGATATAATAAATGTTATGAAAATGGTTGCACAAGTCTAACCAATAGCTCAGCATGGGAGACTGTTTTTAAAGTTACAACTCCCATGAGGTATGCTTTGTAGACTGCCATTGCTTTATATTTTAAAGTTAGACTCAATAATATTTACCACATTGTAAACAACTTGTGCAGAAGTCAAGATTTATTGACCTAAGTGGAAATAGAGATTAAGGCAAAGATAGAACTGGGTGAAGAATGGATGTTTTGGGTTCCCGAGCAATTCTGAAAATTTGAAGGAAAAAAAAAAAAAGTTTTGTTTCAGGGGGTTGAACCAAACCAAACCAAAAAAAAAAAAAAAAAAACACTTTTCCAAAAGTTTTCAGTAATCGAAAAATTTCAAGTTTGGTTGAAACTTTTCATTTTGAGCCAACTTGAAAAAATGTGTTTTGAGTTTAGGCATTTTGACAAAAAACAAAGGAGGATCAGTCTGACAAAACGGCCAGAGGAAAAGAAGGTGGTCGTGGTGGTGAGAGTAGAACACACGGTGGGTGAGTAGACTATAGATTTTTTGATACATTTGCAAGTTGTAAACATTTATTTATCCTTAACATGGTACGTTTCACTGTATTCAACTTCCAGCATTTAACTGTAGAACACAGCACTGCGTTACTCAAACACCTACGCCATGACATCCTACATTGTACTTGAAAGAGGCATGTTTAAGTCAATAACATGTGGCAACAAATGAACGTGAAATTCCCCAGAATCAGTGACTAATGAGTGTTATGGTCAGCAATAACAGAAATGGAAAAGCGAAGGCCTGATTCTTCACAGTAGTTTGGATCCATGAAAACTAGGCTGTACTGTGTGTGTAAGGCCACTTCTGGCTTTTGGGATTTTATGCACTCCCACAGAGGATTTGTATCCCAGGAAAGCGTCATGGTATTCTGCGCCATGGACACTCAAAATGAAGCAGCCACGGATTGTCCTTCAAACCCACAATCTCTTTGAAACTGGGGGTCGGAAGAGGAATTCTATTTCAAGTTTTTGAAGCCAACAGTTCAACTCTCAATTTACAAGGTTCACTTGCAACTCTGCTGCAGAGCCAGAACAGCGCATAGTTGCTGTGTGCAACCTCAAATTCCTGTGTAGATCCAATTAACAAGCATGCACTGAATCATTCGACACCGGGAGAGTCCAGTCGACAATTGACTTTGTAGCGCATTTGCCATTTGTGCTCTCATTCTTAAATCAGGTGAATCTAGTCCCCGTCTCAGTGATAGAAGGAGAACACAGGCTAGTCTGGCATAGTAGAGGCTGGATTCTTCACACACACACACACACACACACCCCTACCTCCTTCCATTGCACTTCAGCCCTGTCCTCCACCAGCCTCGCCACTCCACTCTTGGCACACTCCCGCAGAAAGATTTGCCATTTTAAATATTCCATTTCCATTACAACTAAGGCACGTAAAATAACAGAACACAGTCTGCTACTAAAAGGAAGTCTCTACCCAGAGTGTTTTTACTGGAAACCGATATGCTACTTTCAAATATTTATCCCATACAGTTAAACTATTAACCTTTAGATGAGGAAACCCATTTCCACGTCCAAACTCTATTTGAAGATGAGTTTGAAAACACATTGGGCATTTAATTCAAAAGGCTTTATAGGTTGCTTCTGGTAGGTACAACACAGCAACGTAACGATTTGCTTTGCTAATGTTTCAAGGCATTTCACTGGAAGCAACTGTGGCTGCTCTGACGTCTCTCTCCCGTAAGCACAAGTAGTGCAAGCTGCTAATATTCAGTTTTTCTTTCAAAGTTAGTCTTTAAACCAGGTGGGTTTTAAGCTCGTTACTTTAAATGGTGAACTGTGTAGCAAAGAGCACTGGGAAGCACTACTGTGTGTTTAGTGTAGTTTCCTTTCTGGGAGAGAAAGCGGCAAATTTTAAAGCGTGGTGTGAATACTGTGTCTGGAGTAATAGCACTGAAAGGTTCAGAAGCAAACGAGAACGTAAGAGCTAGAGTGAGCAAGGAGGGTAAGCCATGCCAAACAAACAAGACCACAGCCACAAGAAAGAGGGCTCCGAGCTGGAATGCTCCACAGAACCGGTGGTTACTCAGAAGTGTTTTTGGAAGGGAGCCTGCCAGACACCCATCACAGGTTGTTCTAACGAGGCACAAAATCTGGACCATGCAAGCAAAAAACAAAACAAAAATCAGTTGAGAGAAACCTAGGAAGCAGGAGGTGGGAATGGAAGAAGGTGGGAATGGAAAGACTTGTGCAGAAGTTGGGTTGTGCAAGAACCTACATGGACAACAGAAATTAGATAAGAGAGACCTCTAAATCTAGCAGACAAAGGTATAACAAGATACAATTGCTGGAAATTGAATCTAGACAAATTCAGACTCAAATAAGATGCACTTTTGAACAGTGAGGATAATTAACCAATGGAACAATTTACCAAGAGTTGTGGTGGATTCTCCATCACGGGACATTTTAAAATCAAAATAGGATGTTTTGCTTTAAAAAAGATGCCTAGTTCAAGCACAAATATTGATTTGAAGCCGGAATTAATACAGGGAAATCCTATGGGCTGTGTTATGCAGGAGGCCAGACTAGACAATCACAATGGTCCTTTAAAATCTACAAAAAGGTTTGAAGGACTTTATCCTTGACGCAGACAGGAGCATAAGCCACTGGAGGGACCTAAGAAAGGGAAGACATGAGTGAGGTGGCAGGAGATGGTTTTTATGAACCTGGAGGGGAGAGGGACAGAAGCGGTGGGGAGTCACGGTGGTGATCACAGTAGAAGTTGAGATGAGAGATGACATGGGCATGACCAAGGAATTCAGAACATTTTTATTCTTAATTATTTTTGTTATTATCTGCATCATTCCAGGGAAAGAGCCGGGACATGTTGGAAAAATGAGGCATCGTCGATGAAAGAAACATTCAACTACTCGAGCAGTAAGAGATCCAAATTCCAACCCTGACTAGTTGGTGTAAAACTCTACTCACGAAGGCTCTGCAGTAGGGCATGGAGTATCATAGAATCTCAGGGTTGGAAGGGACCTCAGGTGGTCATCTAGTCCAACCCCCTGCTCAAAGCAGGACCAATCCCCAGACAGATTTTTGCTCAGATACCTAAATGATCCCCTCAAGGACTGAACTCAACCCTGGGTTTAGCAGGACAATGCTCAAACCACTGAGCTATCCCTCCTCCCTTTGTACTATCTTAGCCAATAAACTCATTAGCAGATCTTACTGGGAGGGAAGGACACTAATCTAGTAATTTAACCCTTTCCTGGGTGTCATGTATGTCACAATGGAAAGCTTGATATACAACGTCTTCTGTATTCAGTAAGCCAACAAATCCCCATCAATCAGTGAAAGTGGCAGGAAGGGAGGAAGTGCTGGGCTTTTACAAAAAACTTAATAAAGTTCAGCCATCACCAATTCACCCAGAGGAAGTTTTAAAGTGAAGTCGCTTGGTAAAAATAAGTTTATCACATGGGAATACAGGAATGCCAGCACCGAGGAGCATCCAAATACTCAAGGGGAGATTTTCAAAGGCAAAAAGGGCAGCTAGACGCCTATTTGCTCTTGAATATCTCTGGGAGTTGGGTGCCTTGGAAAATCTCCCCCCCCCGTTTTATATCCGCTGATATTTAATAGCATCCAAGTACATGTCACAACACGATCCTGCCAACTCTTTGGATGGACACCAGGCTGTTGTGATTGGATCCAGCTCCTGAATCACTCGTTTCTAAGCCCCTGGGTCTGGAGAGTGACCGATCACTGTTCCTCATTCTGGGTCTCTCAAGCGCACTCCCAGGTGCAGACCCCACATCCAACGCCCTTCTTGGGCAGTGGGACTTTGCAGTCCGGCTGCCTGGACCCTGGAACAAGTGCCACAGCCCTCCCAGTTGCTTAGCCAAGTTCCCCAAGGTCCACCTGGCTAGGAGTGCTCTACTTTTCTAGTTTCACCTTTCAGGGACCACGTGGCAGTAAAACAAGCACACACGGGCTTAGCAACGGAATTTCTTGCTTCCTTTTTCCTCCTAAACAGCACTAGAGCCAGATTGGAGGAAAACAAACTCCTGGCTGCATTCCCCTTGGTGTGACTATCACCCCCAGGAGTCCTGGGTCTGACCAGACTTCTTATGCCACGAGGTTCTTCCAACCTTCTTGGTCATGTTTCATGCCTCTGGCAGTAGAATGGCCTCTTGCTTAGAAAAGCAGCCTCCTTTTAAAACAGTTTGTCACCTTTCTTGCCCATTTATTTGGGGAATTTCCAAGCTCCAGCTCCCCTCCCCTGCCCACCCATCCCCAACTCTAGTTGGCTTTGGGGTATACATAGTTTGGGATCAAATTCAATAGCCCCTGCTAGGAGAAAACCCATTGTTCCACTAGGGCCGAGCCATTCAATGTTGATTGCCTTTGATTGCTCTGTCACTGCTTCCCAAATGTAGCCTCCCCAGTCGGTGTCTAGTCCCTGCTACAAGAGAGATGCTCTAAATAAACAATGATGGTTACCCTCAAAGTGACATTCAAAAGACAACACGGAACGCATAACTTGACGCAGACCTATTCCCAAACCGTCACAGTGCCAGCTGGAAAAAACTGGGCTATGTCCACGCAAATCAAACTAATCAAAGCTGGCAGCTCCAGTTATCGCATTAAAGAGTCAGTATATGTGCATATCTCCAGGGCAACACCACAGTCCTGTTCTGTTTTGTACAGTGCCTAGCACTATAGGGGCCTGGTCTGTGACTGGGGCTCCTAGGTGCAACTACAACAAGGAGTCTGGTGGTACCTTAAAGACTAACAGATTTATTTGGGCATAAGCTTTCGTGAGTAAAAACCCTCACTTCTTCGGATGCAACTGCAATACAAATAAACAACAATCTGCCACTGTGTGTGGTGTCAAGTTTCAAGTGGCCTATTTACCTCATGGAATTTCTTTTACACCATGGTGAGCACAGCCTACGTTCATTAAATGATTACCAGGTTTGTGCTCCCAAACTCAAGCTCCTTCATCAGTCTGTCTTAACTGGAATTAAGAACGGTTGGATGGTTGCAAAGCAGCCTTTTGAAGTGCAAGCAACAGCACCACTTTCTTTGGTCTGCTGGCAAATACTTGTGAATGGACATTAAACGCTTTTGTAGAAAGAGTCTATGAAGGAACTAAATCCCGTTAGCTTGCCAAGATAAAGAAATGAATTGCAGGTTGGGATGCTGCGTGCACTGCTCTTTGTCACGCTTTAGGTCTGGGTCTACACTGCAGAGTTAGGTTGATGCAAGGCAGCTTGTGTCTACCTAACTATGGAAGAGTCTACACTTAAATTTCGCTGCCACAGATGTAACTCCCCTGCTACACCAACTTAATTCCACCGAGGTCGATGAGTGTGGTCGATGCAGTGTCGGTGAAGACACTGCATTGCTTATGTCAACTGTTACTGGCTTTCAGGAGCCATCCTACAATGCCCACACTGATAGTACTGTACAATCAATACAAGTGTTCCTGGTTAGGACAGGCACACTGATACAAGAAGCAAAGTGTAGACATGTACAAGCGATGTAATTACTGTGGCGGCTGTATGGCAAAGTACGTTAGGTCAACTTAATTTTGTAGTGTATACATGGCCTTAGCCTAGTCTGCCCTATGATGCTGAACAGACACTTGGGTAACTGTGTAGTTTTAAAACACAGCATGTTGAGGAGACTGTTACAAGGAGGGGGGAAATGAATTTATGCAAAATGTAGCAGGGCTCAGTCGTCAGTATTTTTTATAAACTTCTTTAAAAATCAGATGTTTATATTGTGTTTTTTCCTCCACATCCAACAGTAAGCAGCAACCACCGGACCAGTGAATGAGCAGCATTATAAAAAGCAGGTGCAACATATGATTGCAGGATGTAATTACATGGATATCGCTAAACACCCCAAGGACTGGGATGAGTCCACAGGGATGAGAAACTCAAGCAGATGGATTAGAAGGATGCCAATAATACTAGCTGCTCAGAAACTAGAATTTTTCTTCTTTAAGCGGAAACTCACTTTTAAAAATAGGTAGCAATTTTGAAAACATTTTACATTAACTGGTACAATATGGCAATTTAAAACACACACTGGTTGAAGTCTGCATCTACTTCTTTTCTTGGAGGTCACACCCATGTTTTTGTTTCTTTCCAGTCGTTCTTCTCAGCAGTCATCAAATTTGATATACCCAAGCATGCTGCAGTATGAAGGAAAGTTGCAATCAGCATTTTTTCCTCTGGACCCCACCTAATCCTGTCCTTCCTTTAAGCAAATGCATTGCCTCTTGTGACCTCTTTGCTGATGTCAAATGGAAACTTTTTTCTTGCTGTTTAATTAAACACACAGTACCTGCAGAGCGCGGATTACTGCACCAACCACTCTGAAAACAGCGTTCCATTGCAAGCTATTGCACCCAAGAGTGAAAACATCCTAGCTGGACTGTGGCAGTGTTATGGGAACATGAGCTCCTCACTTTAAATCCTCTTAATATTTACAGTTACAGGCTCACTTTGAAAACAAAATAAATAGTAACTCTTGTCTTATTGATGATCTGTTACTGTGAAAGACATCTAGTTCTGGAAATCAATACAAATCATAAATCAAATAGACCGTAAGTATCTCTGGGCAATGACTGCACTTGATGTGTCTATCCTGTACTGCAGTAAGTAGAGTTGGCACTAGAATGACCAGACAGCAAGTGTGAAAAATCAGAACAAGGGGTAGGGGGTAATTGGCACCTATATAAGAAAAAGCCCCAAATATCAGGACTGTCCCTATAAAATCAGGACATCTGGTCACCCCAGTTGGCACTTAAGTGAAGGTTTCAGTCACAGGTGCCTGAATTCAGGCACCTAAGTCTGTATTTATACACCTAGTAAGTGGCCAGGTTTTTATGAGATGCCAAGAACCCGCAGTGCTGCAGAAGTCAAGGGAGCAGCAAAGACTCAGCACCTCTAAAAAGAAAAAGAAAAAAAACAGGCCAGTTTATTAGGTGTATAGATATGGATTTAGATGCCTAATGGGAGGCACCCATGTTCAACTGGTTTTGTACTCATGAATGATTGGTTTTGCAGCAAACTGCTCAAAAATTGCCCAGCGCGATGTGCCCAGCTGTGTACTACCAAAGATACATTGGAGGATCCAACGGAATAAAAGAAGTGTTATTGAAACATCACTGAGATGAACAGCTATGTACGCAGGACTGGATGGATGCAGCCAAAGAGGACTTTGCTTATTGTATGCACCTATTGGGGCGGTGCCAGAAGAAGAGGCATCTCCTAATTGGTTTTGGACATTGATATAATGTGCAACTGGGCTCCTTGGAGACAAGAGATGGCTATTCTGGGGCGAACAGGAGAGCTTGGTTTTCCACAGCCCTGGACTCCTAAATGTCTACCCCTGCTATGGGGAGATTTCCATTGAAAGAGCCCAGAACTCCTGGTTCTGTTGTTTTTGACACTCCCACCCCGTAGGACAAATGTGATTTTAACTCTCAGACTGTACAAAGCAACGAGACATCCCTGGAGGATGGAATTTCTGGATCTTGTGATTCAGCTCCTTAGTGAGATGTTTAGCACAAGCTGGCAGCAGCTGGCGTTATAATATGCAAGTTCCCTCTTGCTCAACTAATATTCTTTGTGGCTGTGCTCACATTCTGCTTAACGTCTAGGATATACTTCTGAGCTAACCTTTCCCTTTAAGGCAACTCAATTTGTAAGGCTAGTAAAGATAGGGTATTCCATTTTGGGGTGCTCTGTGGAAGGGGAAGTTTTTGCCCCAATCTTAAAGAAGGGAGTGGCCTAGGGGTCTTTAAGGTCTGTCCACACTTAAAACACTACTGTGGCACAGCTGCACCGCTGTAGTACTTCAGTGTAGACACAACCTATGCAGATGGGAGGGATTCGCCCATCGGCGTAGGTAATCCACCTCCTCAAGAGGTGGTAACTAGGTCAATGGGAGAATTCTTCTGTTGACCTAGCTCTGTCTACACAGCGACTTAGGTCAGCTTAATGCCGCGACTCAGGAGTGTGGATTTTTCATGCCCCTGACAGATGTAGTTAAAGCAACCTAATTTTCTAGCGTAGACAAGGCCTTAGGGCCAGGGGAATGGAGATTCCCTTTCTTTGCATGGTGCTCTGAAGAAGACTACCTTTGGGGTCAGTGAGAGCGGACTGAACGGCGCAGATATTGGATACACTTACACAGAAAACGTACAACTTCTGGTTCAACAGAAACTGGTAACTTAACCAACTCTATGGACATGAAGTTGGTATCACAACTCCATCGGGGTATTTCCTATGAATCTGCAAAACAAAAAATCTGGAGGAAAACCAAGAATGATTTCTAGCAAAACTCCTCCCCGATCAGGCTATTCCTGAGCCGGACGACCAGCCAAGCAATACTTATCTCCATTCACTCTCGCCTGTGATCCTTACTAATGCATGAGGAACACAGTACAAAACCAGAGCAGGTCGGAACAGGAATAGCCAGACTAGATCACACCCACGGTCCACCTAGTTTAATCTCCTGTCTCCAACAATGGCCAGCACAGAAGCATTTGAGCTTGAAGAGGGACCTGAACTAATTAAGAATTAAGGGACATCTACACTGCAGCTGGGAGGTGCAATTCCCAGCTCGGGAAGACATGAATGCGCTAGTTCGACTTGAGCTAGAGTGTGGAAAATAGCAATGTGGTTGCAGCGGCATGGGTCAGGCTAGCCCGGTGACTACAACCCCATCAGAGATCCTAGGTATGTTTTCAGGCAGCAAACCCAAGTCACCCCCTGCTCCACTGAGGCCACACTGCTCAAGAGGAGCTAGCATGTGTACATCTTCCCAAGATGGAGTCACACCTCCCAGCTGCTGTGTACATGTAGCCTACGAGTGTGATGCCCTAGTGACCAAGCTATCCAGACACACACTGCTTGCACTCCTCTTCTATTGTGTGCAGCATGGAAGGCTCTTCACGGGTAGAATGTGTCACTTTTCCACCTGAGAGCCGTTTTCTCTGAAGCAAAACTTTCCTTGCTAGCCTTCTACCTGCGACCAGTGTTCACACCGTGTTATACTACGGTCCCGTCACAAAATTACAGGTTTGGAAGAGTGAGGCCTTACAACTACCAAAACAGCACGCAGGCATTCCTTGGTATAACAGATATTGCAATTGCACAAGCTGTTCAGCTGAGATATAGCTTCGCACTGGATTATTTTATTCCAGTCTGTAGAACATGTGTGGGCAGAAATTTCTCATTTCCTAGATGTGTAGGTGTGTGACTTCTAGATCAGACAGTTACCGATCAAAACATATGATTAAGGGATTACTCGCGATTGAGTAAAACATAAAGGTGGTAGAAACAAGTGTGGGGTTATTACCAAGTGAGTGACAGGCGGAGCAGAGAAAGACAAACAAATATATAGATCATGAATACAGAGCAATCACTAGGTTTTGGAAGGAGAACAAGCAAAACCCAGCTGTCCAAGTGGTTGGTATCTAATAAGCGGGAATTGGGCATCCCACTGAAGTAGTCTTTGCATTGCAGTGTCCTCCTGGAGTGATTTTAAGAAAACACATGAACCGACCATTGATTTTTCCCCACAAGAAGTGAATTTACATTTGAAAGGAAGGCTGGTCTTTTGCTTAAGGACTCAAGAGATCTAGATTCAGTTCCTGGTGCTGCTACAGACCCCCTATGTGACACTGGGCAAATCACTTACTCTCTCTGTGCCTCAGTTTTCCATCTAGAACATAGGAAATATAATCTTTCCTCCCACCTGCCTCTCAGGATGTACATGTGCAGTGCCTAGTTCAATGGAGTCCTGATCTCTGTTTAAGACCGTCAGTGCTACCGTAATTCAAGTAGTAACCATCAGAATGCCCCCCATTCCTGTTCCCTTGAGGGAACAACTTAAGTGAGAGGAACCATGGAGAAAGACTTTATAAAAATGGGGAGAACTCTTATCCTTGAAGCTATTTTGTGGTCATTTACACACTATTACCAGGACACCAAAGTCAAACCCTCGTTCTGCAAAGAAGCAGTGTCACAGGATTCTCTGACCTCCGTTGTGTCTCCTAACACCCATGTGACTTTTCTCAGGAATAAGTATGCAGCAGACCCAATCACAGGATCCGCTGTACACAAATGGGAGTTGGGCCCATGAGGTCCACAGAATCCAACCCAATGGGGCAAATATTAAACATCTCATAGCTGCATTTGATTTGTGCAATAAATACATCTCCATTTTTGTATGTGACATATTTTAAATAATATTAGAATAAAATGGTGTTTTACATTGGGTCTTCTCAGGCTAAGGGGACCTCAACATCATGCAATTCCTGGTAGTGCAGTGACCACGTGGCTAGGAATAGCACTTATGCCCATAGCATTCGTTTGCACGTAAGCTTTAAATATGAAAGCTTTGCCTTGCCTCTGATACATCAGATTTTGCCTGAATGCCATGGCTTCTGCATGGGCATTTTTCACCTTCTCTTCTAACCAGAAACTAAAAGCTAAAAACACCAGAAACCAAAAAGAGCCAAATCATTTACTAGCCGGATCAATTTTACTCACAATCTCAAGTAATAATTAATTTCCTGGTTGCCATTCTTATTAACACATACAGTGTTTGATACATCACCTTCTTCTAATTACTATGTTACTGCTATTAACAATCTTGAGTTCTAAACAGCATTTTGAACTCTTAGTGAAGTTAATGGATTGCTAATGCAGCTTTCAAAAAAACTATTAATTTACAAGCATTAGCATGCCCACTGCTGTACAGACGTTCATAAACATTCAAAGATAAACACCAAATAACTAAGTGCTTAAGGGGCTAGTGGCTGGGAGGGAGGGCTGCCGTTCTCAGAGCCCACAGAGGAAAGCCATGAATTATTGATCTGCTAAAGTTTTACATACACAGTAATGTTGCAGCTAGCATACTACTTCAAAAAGTGAAGCTTCAACAGTTTCCCCACGAGTAGTTAGTTGCCCTGGGATCAGAGTTTAAAGATACCATGAACAAGTATACAACTAGGCCCTTGGATTCAAAGACTCCATTCTATTCTACATCAGACCACCCTCACCATGATAGCATTTGAGTGCCTTCCAGTCATTCATTAAGTGATGTGACTAACATCTGTCCCAGGGGGTTTGTTCCCTCTCTCTCATCCTCGCTATGAAGTTATCTGTACATGCAGAATGTGAAGCCTCAGCAGATGCCCCATTGCACAATGCCATCAAACACAGAGAGTGGAGGAAATCCTTCAAAAGTCGCCAATGCACATAAAACCGTAGTAATCAAAATGATATCGTACAAAACAGAAGCCTTCACATGATTGGCTTATTAAAATGCATGGAGTGTTCCACCTCGTTGTTGGCTGCTGTTCGATGATGGCATGTAGGCTTAGCCGTGCAGTGTTCGCAAAGTCGTATGAAATCCCAGGATTAAAAATTGTGATTATACATTTTACGACCCTCACATATGGTAGGAACAAAGTACCAACAACGGCACAATATAAACACGATGGGCAGTTTAAAAGGTAATGCAGCGTTAATCTCAATGATTTGTTCTTTCCTACACGTAGTAGGATAATTGAAAATCAAATCTCTAACACACTACACTGAAGAACAGAAATGTTACAAGTACATCAAAACAAATGCATATGTATTAGAACCACAAACAGCTTTTTATTAATAAAAAGCATCTCTAATTCCAATTGATCCATCATGCATCTGAATGAAGTAGCAGAGTTCAGTGTTACAGAGGGGGAAGCTACAAATTGTGCCACTTCAGAGAACACATCTTCCCCTCCAGTAGATTCCCGCTTAATGCGGTCACAAATAGCTGGGAATATCAACGATTCTTTGCACTTAAGGGTCTGTTCCAGCCAGGCTAACTGGAGCTAGGGATGCTAGGGAGGTAGGACGTCCTACCTCCCTAGCATCCCTAGCTCCAGTTGGCCTGGGTGGAACAGACCCTTAAGTGCAAAGAATCGTTGATATTCCCAGCTATTTGCTCCACAGCTTTTGTGCTCCACAGCTTTTGAGATTTAGACGTGGGGGAGAAAAGAAAAACACTGCTCTGGTTGAATTCCTGGTTCACCAAGGAGTGGCAATGGCTGGCCCCATAGGGAGTGGTGAGTGGGATCTTCCAAAGAATCGAAGTGATTTAGAAGCAAGCGTCTCATCAACCTTCAAATGTGACTCGTCCTCCTGAGTCACTGAGGCACTTTGGAAAATCCCTCTGAATGTTTGGATTTCGTCAGCTGGAAAGATGAGTCAGCCTGATGCAGGGCGAGAGGCTCTGGGACATTTCACCACAGTTGCACCTTTAGAATCACCTGCTCTTGGAAGCAGGCAAGTTCTCCTCTCCCCCATGCTCCTTTAACAAAGGTGGGGGAGCAAAATGCCTTACATCAGAAGCTACCGTATCTCCACTTGAAACCTCTTTACGAGGCAGCTCACTGAACATGCAAGCAAAAGGGACAGAGGCCCAGATCCTCAAAGGTGGTATCACATACCCTTGAGGATCTGGGCCCAAGTACTTGGCAACTGCTTCTAACCAAAACAATGGAGAAGATGCTAAACAAAATACAATTGGTTTCACACAGCCTGCTCCAGGCATGAAGTACCCCACTGGGAAACAAAGCAATCCTAGATCACCAGCTTGCTTGAAGATTCAGTAGTTAAATGAGTCCATTTTCTTGCATGTTGCTACAGTATTTTATTTATGGGACGATAGTGTTGCTGTAACCAATTCTGCAGTGAACACATCCGACACCACTTAAAAAGCTCAGAGCAAGGAGAAGACAAAGGATGAAGGGACCTTCTCACTGGTTGTGAGAGCCAATCCTGCTATCTAAAGGGGGAGGGTAAAACCTTTATCAGCAGACACTCTGGGAATCTGGTAACCTGTGCTGGTAACTGTGTCCCATTGTGTTGCTACCTCTCAGCTGGGCTTCCTCCCCAAACTTCACACACCAGCTACCTTCCTGCTGCTCGGAGGGGGAAGCCAAAGTGACATCCACAGAACAGCACCAAGACTTGCACGTTTTCCTGATGGCAAGCCCTTCAGCGCAGGGACAGTCTCTTGCTAACTGTTCAGACAGCGCCTAGCACAATGTGGCCCTGCCTTAGCCAAGGCTTTGTGGTGCAACCCCAAAAGAAAACGATAAACAAAAGTTGTTCTTCAGGCAACTTAATAGCCCACATTTAGCAGCAGCTCAGAGAGCATCATCCGATTCCCAATGAGGGGCAGGGACATAACACCCACGACATCCAGTCCTCCTACCCCAGCCTGACTGGAGTCATTCTTATGATTTTATTAAGACAACTGTGTGCAGGACAGCACGCTGCAGCAGCCACAAGCTAAACGGTAGCGGTTTCTCTCGTGCCTTGGGAGAAGTATCTTCATCCAGCCATGAGTAAATTCAGTAACTGAATTTACACTAAATTATCCTCCCTGCCCTCGTCACTGCCTTCAGCACAAGCCACAATAAAATGCCTCTGCCTCAGGGAATATTTTGGAGAATTAATCTAGTGATTGGGGCAGCGGATTGGGAGTCAGGTCTCCTGAGTTCCAATCTATTGCCACCAACTCATTTTGGCCTTCCTTGGGCAAGGCATTTAACTTCTCTGTGCTTCCCTCTATCCACCTGTGAAGTGCACATAATACTTAACTAACCCCCGGGGATGTTGTGCAACACAACACACTCCACGTTTTGTACAACTTCAGCATAACAGCAGGTACTAAGGATCTGTGAGGGAATCAATCATTCACCAAGTTGATGGAAAGACTAGTTGTAGGCATGAAACGTGAAGTATTGTTATGGTAGAAGTTACCAGATGGTGCTGTTATACATAGACTTGAAGATTCTTTTGCTTAGTGTGCGAACAAGATTTTAGTCTTTGAAGAAATGCTATATTATTGTTAGCCTCGATATGCAATAGCGTTTTAAGAGAAGATGTGAAGATGGCAGAGAATTTGCTCTCTACTTTATTCACTGTATTTGAAGGCAATTCTTGAGAAAGATGAGCCTCCTGGAAGCTATGCATTGGTGCGTGAGCTGAGATGCCCGCCTCTTTTCCAGGTCTAGTGTATATGTGGAAATAAAGAAAGTTACAGTGTGACTATACCAAGAATCCATGTCACTGGTTTCTCCTCCAATGGGAAGCCAACCTGGAAGGCCCGAGAATTCTGCTACTATTTGGCAGAGGGGCAATGCTGGTGTCAGCAGTGGGACTCAGGTATCTGAAAAAGGGGCAACAGTATAAAACAAACCAATGTTGCCTGCTGGGGCTACACCTCATCAGTAGGTCCAAGCGAAAGTGAACTCTTCCTATCTAGAGCTCATAGAACACAATGGGCTGTTTTGGTTAAAGTATGAAAAAAAATTTCAGCAAAATTTGAAAGTCAAAGCTGGTGGCATCACCCAGCTCTGCATTCATGGAAAGCCCTGCAGGTTGTCCCAGCACCTGAACAGTTTCCAGAGAACTGTGAAGCACACAGCAGCTAACTTGTAGTGGAACACTTTGCTTTTGTGGAGGCCAATGTCCACACAGTTGCTCCTCCTTGGGTGGCTCTGGGTCGCTGAAGCCCTAACAGAACACGAGACAATGAACTTTTTCAGATGGAGCCTAGTGCCCACTGGAGCCGCAGTCCCACAACTCCCAGCTGCAAAGTCACTGATGAGGTGTGGAAGGAAGAGAGGGAAGAGTGAATGTCTGCCAGCAAAAATGGCAATATTTTCATGTTCTCTAAGCCAGAGAAGGCCACAGTCTGCTAGATTTTCCTTTGTAGTCAGTATGAATTGTCCTCTTCCTGTCAGGATCACTAGGAGCAGAAGTTTAGACACTGGCCTCATTAGCTTAACCATCTACCAAAAGAATCTGGCTCCCCATTTTGTTGCTGTTCCTCCAGAGAAATGCCTGCATATCCACAGGTCTGGAGACAGTTCAGGGTATCATTAGATTAAAAGCAAACATCACTGTGGAAGTCTCGGTGCACCAGCTAAAATCAGCTGCATTGCACCCAAGATCAATAAAGACCGTGGGTGCAGTGGGCAGCAGAAGGTAAGCCTTTGGCAAACCCGAGTTCGGGGTAGGCCAACGTCCGGTGCAACTGACGCCTCCATCACGCATTCAGTGTACAATCTCTGGTCTTCAGACTTTGCTCTGGAACAATCGCTGATTGCTCACCTTAAGAATGTGACAGGTTTGCAGATTAGTAGTCACATCCTAAACATCCAACCCAGATGCGTTTTCCAGGACTGACCCGAAGGAAGCGGACTTGCCACATTAGAGAGGAGATTAAATGGGATTTGCAACACCGAGTTTGCTGACGTTGCAACTCCTGGTGCTTGCTGTATGATTCACCCAACAATAAAGGCTAGTCTTATTTCACCATCAGTGCTCCCAGATGGTACTGCCAAGTCTCAAGACTAAAATATCAGATATATATTGCTTAAATCCAAATTCTATTTTAATTTTTTGGGAAGGGGGGGGAAGAAGCAATTCATCACAAGGTCCCAAAGTCTAGAACAATAAAAAGCAGAGAAATATGGCTAGAAAGAGCCAGTGAAGACAGATGGCCTTATGGTTAGATGCATTGGACTGGGACTCAGGAGATGTGTTAAAGCTGTGCCATCGACTTCCTGTGTAACCTTTGGCAAGTCACTTAACCTCCTTGTGGATAACTCTACCCTGGCATAAATCCCAACTCAAGCAGACATACTTGCTGTAGCTCTGATCGAGCCAGAGTGCTAAAAGTAGAGCACACGCAGCAGGAGGGACTCACTGCCCTGAGTACTGGCACACCTGAGACGCTAGGCATGTATTTGGGGCAGCTAACCACTCCCGCTGCCTGTGCTCGCACGGCTACACTCTGCTTTTTTAGTGAGCTAGCTTGATCAGAGCTAGCATGGGGATGGGCACCTTGAGCTGGAATTTTCACCTGCAGCTTGAACCTCACTGGGGCTTTGATCTTGGCGGGGGCCCTCGGTGCTACTCTCGTCAATAACAATAAGATTCCCTAAGTCAAACTGGGGGCTGAATATGGGTAACCTTAAAAAAAAACACCTCTCCCAACTCCCATGGAGAATGCTTTACAGATTAAAAGCTAAAGCACTGGCAATGTACATTTGAAGCTAGCCTCTCACATTAATGTTTGCTGATTTGTAGAATCACGCTGCTTAGCCAACAGGGCCCTGATCTCAGCCGGGACGCTGGGTGCGACTATAAAACAAATCGTATCCCATCGCTGATACGTGGCACAAATCCATAAACAAGTACAACCTAGAAAAACACCTGATAACTCTAGGCCTGTCCTAACATCAACTTCAATGCGTGAAGTCTCAAGATTCCTTCCGCATATTTCAAATCACCTCCTCCCTGTTTGCCAAGATAATTAAGTGGATTCAAAACGTCTTTCAAATAAAGAGAGGGAAGAAGCCGCTCGTTCCAAGTTGTCGAGTGCGAACTGCGTGGCAGCATCAGGGCTGCTAGGGTTTTAAAGAGACACCTTTCAGCCCCCTATCAGGCTTCAGCAAGCGTAAAATCAGCTCAACACCCCTAGCTGTTTTTCCTGTCGCAGTTCCAAATGTTACACAGTGGGCTTATAGAGAAACAGTGGGACATTTTCCAAATCATTTAACTAATGCTGAAATCTAATACTCAACACTGACAAGTTACTGTGAGCGGTAAGAAGGGGCTAGGTGTAGCAAGATGAGCCGGCCAAAAGGATTTGCAGCAACATTTTTATTTATTTTTTAAACTCTCCCTGGTGAAAGTTTGCCTATTTTTGAGTTTGCAAAATGTTAGAGAAATCGGAACAACCTTGTAAACACTGGGAAAATCCCTGAGGATTTCTCATTGATATTTGTAATGGGGAGAGAGGGTAGCAAGAAGTGGGAGCTTGTCTGCAGGGTTTCCACATGGTTTCTTTGAATTTCAGGCAGGGCTGGTGTGTTGCGACTGGTCACACACAGTTATATGGTATGGGTGCTGTTTCCTCCGATTGGATTAGTCTGCCCTCATGCAATCAGGAAGCTAGCAGTGGGCCACAGCTGACTCCTCTCACAGGGAGTGGCTGAATTTTGGGCTCAGTCTCCCACTCTGTTAGGGGAAAACAAAAAACTTCACAGCAGGGAGTGGCTGCTCCCTAGCAATGTGTGTGGGCAGAGGGAGGAGGAGAGTCACTTATAGCCACACCACCCAATCACCTGAGGCCAGTCAGGAGGAGTGTAATTGCCTCCCTAAAAATCATGTTGGAGAGAATGGTCCATACACCAATAAGGCATTGTAAGAGGTAGCACGACAGTCTTTCCCTGCAAAAAGAAACCACCATGTCCTTCAGGGCTTGTGGGCAGGAGAGCTCTCAGGTAGACAGGCATTCTGTATGAATCCCAGGCCTGGTGTTTAATGGGTTCTGATAAGCCTCCAAACCTCAATTCTCCAGGGAGGCTCCCCCATCGCTAGATGGATCTGTAGACTTAGCGTAGCTAGGCTGGCGCTGGCTCATAGCATGCTCTTACGTTCAGTTTGGCTATGCTAACCAGAGTTGGCCAGGAATTTTCCAATGAAAAACTCATTTTCCACAAAATCAAGATGCTCCACGGGAAGATTTTGATTTAGCTAAAATTTTTCAATTTTCCATCAGGAAAATCAAATGGAAATATTTTGTTGTGGGTTGGTTCAACCTGGACATTTTGTTTTATTGAACCAACCTGAAATGTTTCTAATCAGTTCAACAAAATAATAAATTGTATTTCCTTATTGGAGTTGTTGTACAGGCCCCAATATCTCCTATGGGCCAGATTCCCTGAAAGACTGCATCTCCCACAGTGCAATGCGGATTTTCCATCTGACCAAGCTGCATGACAGGAGATGCATTCTAGCCAGGAAGTCTGGCCCATATGGGAGAATGGGTGCATCAAGCTCCCAAAATACAACTCCTATGAGGCAACAAACCACAATGGAAAAATCTATTAATGTTGAACTGACCCGAAATGCTTAGTTTTGAGTCAGTTCAACAAACTAAAAACCAAAACATTTTGCTTTCAGGAATGTCAAAATTGGGGCAAAATTCTAATCCATGAAAAATTTCAACATTTCAATTTTTCATTTTGATTTGGGACAAAAACCAAGTGCTGAAAGGTCGGCATTTCCTGTGGGACAGAAATTCCAAATTTCACTCAGCTGTAATGCTAACACTTGGGTTTACATGCACTTTATTTCCTTCCCCTTCCAATCAGAGTGTACAGGGCACAAGAATCACTGATTCTTTGGGTATACTGTGGGGCCCTACCAAGAGACAGCCTGGCATAGGCACTGTCACACCAGAACAGGAACCAAAACACCACCATTTTGCCTTCAGGCTCATGCTCACCACCCTCACTCCTGCTGCCCAAAATTACAGTTTAAGAAGCCACATGCCACTTGGGAGATTACCACATCCCCATGGGCTGCAGAGAAAGAGGAGGATTGCAGCAGCTGAACCAACAGGAACACACTATTAGTGATGGAGTAGAGGATATGCCCATATTTACTGCTTAGGCCTCATGGCCACCTGCATTGCCACAACACTGGGATGGATCCATCGGTCCTTCTGATCGGCCAATGCTCTCCGTCCTCCCTTGGCCAGTCATGCCATGTAACAGCAGCCATGGAGCAATGGGAGACCACTCTCAGTTGGGCCAGCTACTTACATTTCTACTTCCAGAGCACTACCTCTCCAAGATGCCTAAGCTCCATCTACCTAGCTGCTTCCCACCCAACCATTCCACTCCCTTTTCAGGTTACCAGTGGTTCTGCACCCCAGCCTGCCCTTCCACCCTGGGAAGCACAACTGACAAGGAGATAGGTTTAAACAGGGCTAGGGATGGGACCAATCAAACAAAATTCAGCTCTGTTGGCAGCCTGCCCTTGGGAGAGGTCCAAGACTGGGGTACGGGTGAGGACTGACTAGGTTGCACTGGGAGTACTGTATGTGGAAAGTTACCCGCCATGCCAGCCTACACTACATGCTTATGGCCTCCTGGCTCAGGCACTGTTAGACTCTCTCTTTCACAAGCACTACAGTTGCTCATGGCATCATCTGTGCTTGAACTAGAGCCCAGGCTCCACAGGGCAGGGAATATCTACCTCTCAAGCACACTTTCAGACCTAAACAAAGCAACGTACCGTAAAAGAAATAACCATGAATAGAATGGGGTCTGGGGAAAAGACTGACCGTAGAGTGGGTTTTCTTCCAAGAGTGGCAGATGGAAAGCCCTAGACCCTCAAAACTCCACATGTTCTGTGGGGAGAGAGTAATGCTCTTTTACAGGAGTTCTGTATCAACCAATGGAATTCCCCATGACGGTTGGAAGTCACCGGTGCATCCAATGGGAATTCAAGGCTCAGAGGGCTTTACAATCACCACTAGCAGCAAACCCTGACGTTCCTTTCAGGTAAAAGCTCATTTGAAAAATCACACCTCCTGACCTCGCACCTATTAAAATTAGTGGGAGATTTGCCATGGACATCATGAGCAGGATGGGGGCCCCCCCCCAATGTTTTTCTGTGGTGCCCTCCCACAAATAGCTACCCCACTGCTGCGAGAAACATGCAACACTCACCACAAGCTCACTGAACATGACATCCAGCTCTTCCACCGGGGGCATTGGCAACGCCGGCTCCATGGTCTGTAGGGCGAAGTTGCTGTCATTGCGAAGCCGGTAGGTGATCTCCGGATGGTCGTTGCTTCGGAAGCAGCAGAAGATGAATGAAATCCCCCGTCCACTTCTTTTTCTTGGGGCCATGGCCAAAATCTTCTGTGTCCCTTCCTTCTAGCTACTAAATCCTACAGAGAGAGAGAGAGAGAGAGAGGACAGCAAACACTTGAGTATCCACTTTGTCCAAGCGTGTTGAGATCTACTCAGAAGAGACCCAGAATCAAAGGCACCCAACATACACAACTTGCCAAAACTTGACATTTACATGCTAAAGATTTCTGTTCCAGTCTGACATTTACAGTTCCAGCAACCTTGACGATTGTGCTAATTAAAAGATACCTTTATTTTCTTATGGGCATAATCTTCCCTCCCCCCGCACTCCCCAGCTGTAGCTGAATCAAGAAGTTGCCAGTGAGCAATTGCTGTAGATGAAAGATGGTGGGATACACCACCGTTCTGTTCCAGCGCTGAGAGCTGCAAGAAGAACTGACCCAAGCCCTCTGATTCCTTCTCTATCTTTTATCATCTCGCTCCAAGACAGGTCAAAAGTCACTCTGATGCCAATTAGCCCCATGCTACACCACTCTTTTTCAGCTCGTGTGGACCTCTTGCAGCATTATTACAGAATGTTTGAGACTTAGCGCGTTGGTACTGCAAACAGTTCTGTCTGGTCTACGCTGTCAGCTAAAGTTTTCAGCACTAGAGGACAACCTTTATGATTCCAGGGGCAGATCCTCGGCTAGTGTGAGCCAGTAACACACCAGGGTAGTCAAGAGAACTTGGCCCATTTTATACCAGCTGATGATCTAGCTCTGGAAATGTTAATTTTTATTTAAGGGACAGGTGGAAGCCATTTTTAAAATCCAAATTTAAGTAATTTTTTTAAAGGAAGTACAAGTCCTAGGTCTGCGCAATCCTCCCCTGCATCCAAGCTAAAAGCATCCCCTTCTCAACAGCTCATTTCACATTACGCACCTTTGGGTTCACACAAACGTAACCCATTTGATGAGCTCGCACAGCCATGAAATCTCTTATTGTCACTTGCTACCTGAGAGTTATCAGCTGAATTCATCTGCAGTATGCTGGAATCAATGAGGTTTTAAAAAAGGCATCCCACACCTGGCAAGAAAGTTTTGCTCCCCCCAACCAAAAGCTTCCCAAAAAACAAAACATGTCTTCTCAATAGGGAAGGCAAATTCATAAATTTTTAAAAGGCCCCCAAGTACCATTTTCCCTACTCTACAGATGGGGAAATAGAGCAGGGGGAAGGGAAGTAATTTGCCTAAAGCAGGGGTTCTCAAATTTCATTGTACCAGATGTCCTGCTGACAACAAAAATTACTACATGACCCCAGGCAGGGAGGGACCAAAGCTGAAGCCCAAGGGCTTGAGCCCCAGGCATGGAGACTGACCTGAGCCCCGCTGCCCAGGGCCGAAGCCCTTGGGCTCTGGCCCTGGGCGGCGGGGGGGCGCTCAGGCTTCAGCTTTGGCACTAGAAAGTCTAATGCCAGCCCTGGTGACCCCATTAAAATGGGGTTGAGACCCATTTTGGGGTCCCAACCCACAATTTGAGAACCACTGGCCTAAAGCAATGTGGTGACAGTGGCAGAGCTAGGAAGAGAAACCTATTTCCTGATGCTCCTCTCCCAAGCAAATCCCGTACTCTCACCACAGGCCCGGAACTTTAGTTCTCTTCTTCCATTTCAGATTTTCAAACTGAAAGCTATAAATATATACACACTATCCTCAGAACAAGTCTGGTGTTTTCAAAGATCCTAGCTTAAATCCTAGATTTAAGTCTGAATGAAAGAACAAGGATGAGACTAGGTAAAGGTTTATTTCTATTTTTGTATTTAAAAGACAGACGTGGCCACTCAGACAAGGTATTTTTGAGATGGCTGCAGCTCTAGAGCTATTGGGATTCATAATTACCATACACCTGCAGTCTTTATGTTTATGTATCATTTGCAAGACAGATACAAGCCCAGCAAATTGCAGTTACTAACAAGAAGCACTACAAAACTTGAAAAGGAGAGAGGAACCTTAGCGAGCAGGCAAACCGCACAAATGCTGCTGAATATTCATTAATGTGAAGGATAAAAGTCAAAACTCTGCTTCCTGACGTGTTCTTCAGCTAGAACGCTTCAAAACAGGCCTATTGCCTCTACAGTACAAAGTCTGAGGGGCAAGGCCTTTTCATTCCACTTTATCGTTTACGCAGAATTTGTTAGACATTGGACAGGGACAATGTCAGCTTGAGAACAAGACATTCTGCAAAAGTCCTCAAACTTCCCCAAGTTACACTTTAGACATGAGCGTGAGCAGGACATACATACATAGGGAACAACCCTAATCAGGTTCACAGGATTTCAAGGTCAGAAGGGACTACTATGCCATCAAGTCTGACTTCCTGTATAACACGGGCCACAGAATTGAGGCCCAATAACTTGTCTTTTTAGCTAAACCATCCTTTCCAGAAAGCACCTAGTCTTGGATTTGAAGACTCCAAGGGAGAGGGTGGATTCTTCAGCTCCTGTTAGGTTTAATCACCCTCCCGGCTGAGATTAAGTTAATACAATCTAAAAGTACCTGGTCAGATTGCAAACTCCTTGAGTCAGGGACTCTGTCTTTTTCTTCTGTGTTTGTACAGCATCTAGCACAATGGGATCCTGGGCCATGAGGAGGGCTCTTAGGCTCTCCCCCAATACAAACACCACCCTGTAGGTCATGTAAGAATTATTTGTATCTAGCATTTCCTGTAGAAAATGCAACCGGAAAGGCAAGGAAAAAATACCTTGAGAAGTACCAGAATATTATGCAGCCCTGGAGAACTAAGGCAGGAGTTAGGCCTTGATCCTGAACAAACTTACACACAAGTAATCTCACTGAAGTCAGTAAGGCTACTCATGAGTGAAGCTATTCATTTGCTCAACTGTCTGCAGCATCCGAGCCTTAAATTATAATTGTTTCTCAGAGGTCTCAAAGACTTCCTTGAACCCACATGAATGGGGCAAGCAACAGCTATGCCACTGAAATACCATGATCGTTTCCTTTTGCTGTTACACCACAGCCTGGAGAACATACAGAATTCGCTCTATTGCAAAAGAATCATTCTGTCTGTCAGGCGGACACAATACTGGCTTTTGCCAAGACTGCTCATGTGTCGGGCAGCAATGGGGTTATGCCTTGCAAGTAAACCTGATTTGTCACAAGGCACTAGTATGCAAGTGTATTCTGAAGCGGTAGGGGTTGTTTTTTTTTGGCTGTCTCCCTTCTTCCTGCATTCGTGTCTGGTTTTATTCCCTAAGGGGAGTCAGATGAGGAACTATAATGATAGAATATATAATTAATTACAGAGATGTCCCACTTTTGGCGAGTGGGAAAGACTAAGAGAATTTGTTTTCTCCAAGCTTAGATAACCAGTCATTCAGGCAGCTATGCAAGAGAATTCTCAGTCACTATGCACTAGCAAGAGACGCTTTTTCTCATTCTCATTACAGGATACTCATATGACACCACCACCACTCAGCATTCACAAAGCACTTTTCATTTCCAAGAGGGAAATGACTTTAACCCTCAGCACACTCTGGTGAGGTAGATGAGTAATTCATAGACACATTGCTTAGATGGCTAAACAGAGGCAGAGATGTGAAGGAAAACAATTTCCAAGCATGCCCACTAATTTTTGGGTGCCCAATCCGGGACACTGCAGGCCTGATTTTCAGAAGTGCTGAGCACTCGCAACTCCAGCCAAACTCAGTTGGAGCTCATCGCCTCTGAAGATCAGGCCCTGTGAGTCAAGATGAGTATTCAAAGCCTGAGACACCAAAAAGGAGAGGCTGCTTCTGAAAATACTGCCCTACATAGCTTGTCCAACGCCTCAAGGCAAACATCAAGGCTGGGATTAGACTTGAGAAGTTCCAGGCTCCCAGTCCAAAGGTAGTGAATGTCACCACCCAGAGAGATTCGAGAAGGGGGGAAAAGGAGTGGTGGGCCAATGATGGAACCAAAGGGAGTCACATCACTGAGGGAGTAGAAGTGCAGCCACTACAGTGAGCAAGAGGGAGCTGAGAGAAGAGAGGATTAAGGCATAAAATGACATCATGAGAACAGGACTTTGCCCAGAGATGCTCTGTGGAGCAGCTTCAGTTGCTATGATTGCAGACAGAGCAAGGACTGGGGACAGCAAGGTGGAGAGGAGTGAAGGCATCAAAATACTGAGTCATCTGCAGACGGCCATCCTAGAATCAGTGCAAATTAGATGGGAGTGAGTCGGGAACCACAGAGAGACTAGAAAGGACAGACTGGCAGACAGGAAAGGAACTTATTACTGGATTTGGAGAAGGGGGATGAGATAGCCAATTTTTCAGGACAGAAAACGGTGATCAGTGAGGAGCATCACATGTTTTGGGGTCAAAACCCTTTTAGTAAAAAATTTGCAAGAGTAATTTCCATAAACTCTTAAATGACCTGGCAGGATTTTGCCAGCTACACACATATTGTAATGGATTTGTCCATGATATTGGACAAAAAGGAAAGTTACTAAGGGTATGTCTACACGGCAGTACTTTAAAAAACTCACCCTCACAAGGAGAGTAGCTCTCAGCGCAGTAGCACTGTTTACACTGCCACTTTACAGCGCTGAAACTTGCATCGCTGGGGGGGGGGGGTAAGGGAGGGGGAAGAGAGGTGTTTTTTCACACCCCTGAGCGAAGAAAGTTTCAGCGCTGTAAGTGGCAGTGTAGACAAGGCCTAAGTGACCAAGCAACATTCCCTCAAAGGAACTTAAGAAGGTTTCAAATTATTTTAAGCTCTTTGGGGCAGGGGCCATTTTTCGTTCTGTGTCTATACAGCAGCTACCACAGTGGGGTCCTGGTCCCTAACCAGCTCTCCTAGGTGCTATCCTGTCCTACAAACAATAGATTTGCTTTCAAATGACTTTTCTCTTTAGTTTCACATGCATATTAATTCCCCTACAAAATGAGGTATCTCTGGCTTAAACATGAAAAAGGTTGCAACAACAGACAGCTCCAGTGAACTCCTAAAGAACTGTATTTCTTTGAAAGAGACCATTAAATATCCATACAGATACCTGTCCTGCTCTGACCTCCACCTGAGGCCATTACCAATGTGAAGTGGTGGTACAACACTTAATCCAGATTCCTTCAAGAAAGGATGGTCCAGTGGTTAGGGCACTAGGCTAGGACTTGGGAAGCCCAGATTCAATTCTCTGCTCTGCAGCAGACTTCCTGTGTGACCTTGGGCAAGTCACTTAGCTTCTCGGGGCCTCAGTTCCTCATCAGTAAAATGGAGATTGAGTATCCCTACTTTACAGGGGTGGTGCGAGGATAAATACATTAAAGTTTGTGGAGTGCTCAGACACTATGGTGATGGGAGCCAGATAAGTACCTAATATAGATCATGTACTGAACAAAAATGTAAGTAGTGACAACATAGAAGAAGTCTATAAATTTCAATATAGAATTTCAATAGTGCAAAAATAAGAAAGGCACAGTCTCTAGGATAACTGAGGCAGAGGCATACTTTTTAGGTTCCATCAAAGCTAGTGACAATGAAGCAGATACATTCAGCTTGCAAGGATTTTGGTATTAACAGGTGATCACTGCACAGAATATTGTGAATATGTCACAGGCAAAAGACAACCAAAAAGATTGGGAAGTGAAGGAAGAAGTTATGAGCTACAGAGACACCTGTATTCCAGGCTCTCTATCAGAAGCAGAACTCCTTTGTCCCGCCTCTAGTTTTTTCCTCATTCAACAGAATCTAATTTGCTCTGTCTGGTCTGCCATGACCTTGCATACTGTTCTACACAACAATGCTACACCCCCAGATTCCTCTCCTATGGCCGCCTGGAAATACAAAGCAGCAGGGAGTTTTTTTAATCAAACCACCTTCCCTCCCTTTCGTGTTATTTGGCCTGTTTTTATGCAAAGTTCTTTTAACACAACCACGAAAAATGAAACAGCATTAGTTCAAAGTTAAATCAGAGCTACCTTTCCAGCCACTTCCCAGTCAGAAGATACGGGTTAGGCTTGAACAGAAAGAAGGACTTACGGACCCAAATCAGACATACTTGCCAAGATAGGAGCCTAATGTTACATTCTGCAACACATTTTTAGGTGGCTACATAAGTGGCCTGATTTTTCAGAGGCGATGAGCACCCAGCAACTCCCGCTGAGCTCAGTAGGGCCCACAAGGGTTCATGGTAGCCTAGGGTTGCTACCCGTCTGGTTTTCACCCGGACAGTCCGGGTTCCAGCTTGTGCGCCCGGGTGCCATTTGACAAGCCCTGATGTCAGTTTGGTTTTTTATTTGTGGAAGGAAGGAGGCAGCTGTCTCCTGTTGCTCGCGGCGGTGCGTGGTGTGCAGGGGTGGGACCTTCGGGGGTAAGAGGCAGAGAAGGGGGCAGGGCCTTTGGGGAGGGGAGAGGGGGGGAAGAGGCAGGGTCTCAGAGGTCCAGTTACCAGCCATTAGAAAGGTGGCAACCCTACGGTAGCCCCCAGGTAAGTGTATGTTGTACTGCTGACGCGCGCACACACACACACACACACACACACACGAACGAGCCAGAAGATGAGAGGCCTTTACAGGCCAGCACAGAATCTGGCTCTTGAGCTCAAGCGATTCCTGTTTTTAGCTCTGGAGGTCCCCACCTCAATCCCTGGGGCTGGCCAAAATGGCGACTGTCCCACGCCACGCTTTTGAAAACATGGCTGACTATTTAGGTGCCTCAAGATGGATTTCAGGAGCCGAACTTGAGACTCCTGTTTTTTAAAGTCATGGCCTCCATGTAGATTAGATGGGGCGCGGGGCAGGGGGAGAAGACGAAGGATTGGGGAACACCGAGATAGTGCTTTTTACTTTTGTTACCAATGGTGTTTGTAACAGAAATACTATCTAAACTCCTTTGCACTGACAGTAACATGCTTTGGGGTTGGTCCAAATTTGAGAGGACAGATACTGGTCTTGTCATCAAGTGTCCAGCCAGCATGGATCCTTCTAGTTCTCTGCTCCCGAATACAATGGAAAAAGAAAGAGAGAGACCACGGCTGATTTTGTTTAACTGTATGTGAGGAGCAGCTTGTTTTCCATAAATGCAGTAACACACAATGTGCTCCTCTACCCAACACTTAAGGGATTAAATCTTTTCTACCATATTTAAACTCTTCCTCAGCACACACAGTTGCACTGAAGCCTATGAAGTTTTAACTATCAAAGCTGATGTAAATTCTTTGACATTTCTCTCAGGTCACTGAATCAGTGACCTCATCCAGTTATTCGGGTTGGGAGGCATTCTGCCTGCACGGAAGACTTGTGAGATTGTCACAAATGCTGCTAACTAGACCATGAATCACTAGAAATGTACTGCACCCAGAAACGTATTCTCTCATGCAGCCCCATCCTACAAACACAGCACAAGTCCATTTTTGTAATATTAGAAACTCTTTGAATTTCTATGTACTCATCACTGGCCAATGCGGCTCGTATTCAAGGCTGATAATCTAGTACACCTCTACCTCGAGGTAACGCTGTCCTCGGGAGCCAAAAAATCTTACCGCATTATAGGTGAAACTGCGTTATATTGAACTTGCTTTGATCAACTGGAGTGCGCAGCCCTGCCCTCCCTCCCCGGAGCACTGCTTTACTGCGTTATCCGAATTTGTGTTATATTGGGTCGTGTTATATCGAGGTAGCAGTATAGTCACATGGTAACTGTAGCTGTTCATTGAAGTTAGGGTGTGATGAGTTACCCACAAGGGAATACAGACTCCACTCTACCCCCAAAACCTTTGGTTTCGTCTTCCCTTAAGGTCTTAATGGGGACACTCTTTAAGAAGGGATCAGTCTTCCTATAGGTGTATAGTACCTAGCACATTGGGAGTGCTACTGCAAAACAAATAAAAATAATCACTCCAGCAGGCTTTATGTTGGCGATTAATATTCCAGATCTTTCTCTCCAGCACTAACCCCTAGTGCAGCCTCCCACAGTGGCACAAGCCAGAAGCTCCCTCCGGATTTTCGAATAGAACCACACACTAAGATTTAGGAGATCCACGGAGAAGAGTCAGGCAATGGACCGTATGCTGTTTCCTTTCACCATTTTAGTCTCCAAGTTACCTTGGGCTCTCTGTGTTTGTCTGCCATACCTACCGGTCTTCTAGTCAGACTTCAACTGTAAGCTTTTTGGTTCAGAGACAGTCTTCCCATTATGTGAGAATGGTGCCTAACGGGGTCCTGATTGGAGCCCAGTAGAGCCATACAAATCACTCTTGGTTGGATGAAGCATTAGAGCAAAACTGGTCATGCCCAAGTGACAGCTAATAGCTAGTTTCTCTTTAGGATCAGGACCTTGGAGTACTTAAAACCCAACAGCAGCTTGCATCAGTAGTCGGGAGCCGCAATTGTGAGCCCTTAGTCAAGGAAGCAAGATAGACATCTATATTTATTATATCTAATGGAAACTGTCACCAACCCCAGGCAGATTCCCCAAAAAACCTCTTTCTTGCATAAAAATATCTTTGGGCCTGGACTGCACAGGAGGAGAATTTGTGTGTTGGTTTTAAATGTGTGTGCAACTGGAGTTGTTTTTGAGCGGAGACTTTGACAGAAATAGCCAATTTTCAATGTTTGAAAATTGCTCTTTTCTTGACCCACTCATAAAACAGCTTTATACATAAACTGGAATGGTTTCCACACACTGCAGAGGAGACTCATGCCCAGGGCTGTTTTTACCAAGGTGAAGCATGGCAGCGATTAGTAATTAGAGGAGAGCTTAGAGACATTCTGTACACTCTCATGGTTGACTGGAACCAGCTCTCTAGCTAAGCTTTGACAGAAAAGTTACCTCAAGTTCTTGCTCTAGTCCAGTGGTTCTCAACCCACAGCCATGGCCCAATCAGCATAGAGCTTGCGGCCCCATGTGACATCCTCATGGCCATACAGGTAGTATATATATTGTGTGGATGCAGCTCACATAACACAGAGAGCTGCAAATGCAGCTCACAATGGTAAAGAGGCTGAGAACCACTGCTCTAGGCTAAGTGACCAGCACCCTTACCATGCCCACCAGTTCTCACCCCTACACCAGGAGACTCTTCGCCCTTGTGCATGCCCCTTGAATCCCTGATCTCCCCACCACCACCCACATAACATAAAAAAAACAACCCATCACACACACACACCCTTTCTTGTGGGGATGTCACAGCCTAAATATCCATTTTTACCCTGGCCAGTCAATAGAAACAGCCACAGATATGGCAGTACTACATGCACCTGAGAAGAGAATTGTCTGGCATGGACGGGAGTCTCCTGGTACTTCAGGAAACCTGGTACTGCCAGCCCCTTGCTCCTCCTCCCTCAGATCAGTCACAAAGTCACCGGCTCCCACTGAGATCCTACACACTGCACTGGCACCAATCAGCTGCGCAGCTCATGACAAATGTAGGGATGTTTCCAGCATCGGTAGCAAAATCCCCTGGAGATAAGTGTCTATCCTTCATACTCTCGACACATAGTGGGTGTTCACCTCCCTCACTGACCTACTCCAAACTAGACGGGTGACTTATATCATTATACCACTGCATCCCAAGAGCAGGTGCTCCATATACTCAACTATAAATATTCATCAGGGCAGACTTAATTTGCATGTGCCAAATGGGGTAGTCTCCATCCCGTATGTGGAAGGTGGACAGAGATGCAGGGGCAGAGTTCAGGTTGATGTTGAAACCTGAACATCAGCTGTACTATATTTGTAGAGTTTATAGCTCAGTATTTTTCCAGACAGACATTCTGGTAAAGTGTATTCATCTCACTCTCTCTTTCTCCCCCACCAACCCCTTCCACAATGCATTACTGTCACTATCAGCAGAGGAAACAGCTGAATTAACAGAGACTGACCCTATCCCCTCATCCCTAGAGGTTATTCTTCTAGGCACCTGTTCTGAGAATATTTCAATCTCACAGCCCTACAATTTTGGAGATTATAAACAACCCCTACATACATCCTGTTTTTTTTTCCTGAATTTATAGTCTCCTATGCCTCATGAACCAAAACAGATTTTACATCCTATACTTTTTGATTAAATATAAATGAATTCCAAATTCACAGTTTCACTAATTTCCTGTAGCTGAAATTGGAAAAAGATCAAATTTGTATGCTAACTCTGTCCTAGCTGTCAGCTAGATCCCTGGAAGCCCCCATCTGCTAGCACCATAAAAGCTCTCACATCAAAGGTGTTTACTACCTTTTGTGTTTTTATTATAAGCTACTATAGTGTTCATCAAAAATTAAAACGTACATCTGGGCCTGTTGTCTTGTAAGGACACATTTCACTCCATTTAAGGCCAAATAAGTTTATAGAAAGGTTGTGAATTTAGGCATTAAAAATACATAGAGGTATCCAAAAAACTCTCATCAATCTATACACTGTGCCAGTAAACAATCAAGTGCTCATAACAGATTAATTTATTTCACACCACCATACCTGGTACTGGAAAAATCAGCAGTTTTCTTTCTAATACATGAAAACCAGGCATAGTCTAAGTACGTCACTGCTAAAATGCTGAGGCAAGAACAGTAATTTATGTTGTATTGGCTACTGAAAGGAGGAGTCGCCAGGTGGCGCTGTTACAGCCTCAAGTTTTTTCTTGGCACGTGAACAAGTTTCTAGTCTTGGAAAGTATCAGAGGGGTAGCCGTGTTAGTCTGAATCTGTAAAAAGCAACAGAGGGTCCTGTGGCACCTTTAAGACTAACAGAAGTATTGGGAGCATAAGCTTTCGTGGGTAAGAACCTCACTTCTTCAGATGCAAGTAATGGAAATTTTC
>NC_048301.1:12926434-12959590 GCF_013100865.1 Trachemys scripta elegans | reverse complement strand
CAAACAGCATGTGGGCAATCTCTTCTGGGAATTTCAGCCCAGTTCCCAGGGAGCAACTCTGCCTCAAGAATTTACCTTGATTAGAGAGATTAAGGCAGACACAACTTCCCTTGCTGCTTGACATAGCTCACCCAAAGAAGTGCATCAGAACAACAAAGCATACTTTCCAAGACTAGAGGGTCCTGTGGCACCTTTAAGACTAACAGAAGTATTGGGAGCATAAGCTTTCGTGGGTAAGAACCTCACTTCTTCAGATGCAAGTAATGGAAAATTTCCATTACTTGCATCTGAAGAAGTGAGGTTCTTACCCACGAAAGCTTATGCTCCCAATACTTCTGTTAGTCTTAAAGGTGCCACAGGACCCTCTAGTCTTGGAAAGTATGCTTTGTTGTTCTGATGCACTTCTTTGGGTGAGCTATGTCAAGCAGCAAGGGAAGTTGTGTCTGCCTTAATCTCTCTAATCAAGGTAAATTCTTGAGGCAGAGTTGCTCCCTGGGAACTGGGCTGAAATTCCCAGAAGAGATTGCCCACATGCTGTTTGCTGCATCTCTGTACCAGGACTGGTGTGTGTGTGTAAACAAAACATGTCACACTTAGAATATACCCAGACTCCACATCACTGATTTTTCCTCCAATAGGAACTGGACCTGCAAGGCCTCAACATCTGCTGCCAAGTGGTAGAGGAGGGATGACAGTATGCTTGCTGCTAAAATAGAAGTAAGGGTTTGATGTAGGAATTGCTGGGTAAGGTCCTTTGGCTTGTATTATTACAGGAGGCCAGACGACGATCCTAGTGCTGCCTTCTGGCCTTAAAGGCTATGAAGATATGGAAAAGTTTCTCCTTGTCATATCTAATGTGTACTTCGGTACTACCTATGCCATGGCTGTATAAAACTGCAGAAAACATTCCTGGATCAAGAGTTTGGGGCATAAAAAGCACTACATTTACTGTGCTGACAAAGGTTTTCTGGTCAGCCAGATGGAAGATTATACACGATTTCCAGGAGACCACAATTACTTATTTAAACAGGAAGTTGAATTGCCTACAAGTTCAATGCGTGTTTCCAGCAATTCATTGCACACCTTTTCTTACTTGTACTCCATCAGCACCATGCAGATAACTGCCACATACTTCAGGAAAAATGAGAAACCCATAATCATGGGCAAACCCTGATTTTTGGGCGTGCTGGGGTGTTAACCAACCCAATATTAGAAGTCTCGTCCTTGCACCTTTCCAACAAAAAAGGGTTTTGTTTTGTTTTTTATTTTATTTTATTTATTTTTTTTAAAGAAAACCACAAAAACCACTTTGAATCTTATACTCCCACAACACACATAATTTACTCCTCAAGATCAGGTCACTACACTTTTAAACATGCATGCACAGCTTTGCTTCACTGCTAGATCCTATCCGAGAGGAAGGTCAAGATGTGAGGCTTAAAAACAAGCAAACTGCTCTCCGGGAAGGACACTGTATGCAGGTGCTGTGGAGGTCTCCTCCAAAGTGCTGAAAAAGGAGCTTCAATAGGAGCCATAGAAAGTTTTTGCACTCAAGAATTCTTCTGCAATGAAAATCCTGTCAAGGGGCCCTTCCATTTAAATCTTCCTCTTCCCTCCCCCCCTTTTTTTTGGGTGGGGGGGAGCAGCTGTTGAAGAGGCTATTGTGAGAACAAACATGCATTGTAGTAGAGCTCAAAGGGTAAGACAGCCTTTTCAGGACCACGTCAACATTCAAGGGGGGATTAATAGCAAAACTGGATGCCGACAAGTGCCCTGAAAATATGAAAACTTGGAGACAAGATGCTCATGAAATTTCCCAAGCATGCCTGCATTTAAGCAGAAGAGTCAATTTTGTTGGAGCCGCTCCAGGAGGCAGGAAAAGGGGAGCTACTGATAAACAGGTGAGATACTAACACCACGCTTTGAGCAAAGTGCAGCAAAAGCAGGTCAATAAAATGTTACTCAATGATCTGTCAAGAACATCTAGGACAATAATGATCGATGTGCCTAACAGCTGTTAATTTCAAACATGCACACAAAACAAAGAGTCACTGGGGTAGCTAGGCTAGCAAAAGCTGCACTAGCCGATCAAAGTCCCCACCTCTTAGAAATCACAAGATCCCTTTCAGTTTCAAACTAAGCTAGCTTGTTTCTGAAAGGTGACTAGGGTTAGCAGAGGGGCTTGCAGGGAGATTATAATTAGCTTGTCCATGTGGGATGGGGCTACCCATCATTTCAAACCCGGTACATAGACAAAAGACTGCCACACCCCACCTGGGTGCAACTCAGTAGAGGAGAAGAGTGGGGCAGAAGCTGGTACAACTGTCACAGCTCAGGCAGGCCATTCGTCTGGCTTTGAGCCAGCCAGGCCTTTTTTTCCTAAGGTTTGTCCCTGTCCGGTACGGATATAAAACTGGATGTGGTTTTGTCTGGAATCACGGTGGACGCAGGGAGCATGCCATTTTGCAGAGTGCCCTACTCCGCCCCTGCCAGCGTGAGCTCTCACGCATGTCAGGCCGGGGCAGTTTGGCACGCTCTGCAAAATGGCATCCTCCATGTGGTGTGACCTCGCAAGCACCATATGTACGAGGTCACAGAGGCGGGGTCGAGGTCACGCCATTCCAAAAGTCCAGTATTTTCAGGATGTGCCAGCAGCCATCCTAGCCCCCGTGAACTGTGCCAATTTGCCCCAGCTAGGGATGTGGCCCAGTATCTTTGCTGGGTTTAATTCCTGGTTTAACCAAGCCCCAGTGAGAACAGCCACATGCAATCCTCAGAAAAGAAGCCTGAAGGAGGCCGATGTTATCTGGCTATTTAATCCCATTGTATCATTCACTTTATGTATAATTAGCAGTGTATGGCAATTGCTTTATTGGATAATTAGGCAGCCATCCACACTGCAGAAGTACAGACCACCTTTCAAAAGGAGAGAACTCAACAGGGCTGCCAAAAGAGGGCTCTGATCTCAGCATTCCCCTGCATGCTTTAACAAGTGACTCCAAGCTGCTTCATTTATGAGATGTATTCAGGTTCAAACGTATTTACTTTGACGATGGAAAGCTTTGTAAATAGCAACAATTCAACTGACTCTCATAGCAAGTTGGGCAGGAGTTGCGCGTACAGTTGTTTGCTAATTAACCTTTTCCCTCCAGGACAATTAAAACAGTTAATTAAATGCCTGGCTTTATTTTAAATTCTCCTTTTTCTTCCTTGCTGAGAGCCAGTCACCATTTGTACTCTGTACTCTGACCTTGATTGATTGAATGCAAAGCCTTGGTTGCTAAGCTTTCCATTTCACTGCTCCCCATTTCATTGTTAATCCCCAGAGTGCGACAACCTGTGTAGTTGTAAGTAATGGAGTTTTCTCCTGTTAAGGCTCTAATTAATTTGGCATCAGAAACAGAATTTTCAAATTGTTCAGTATCAAACATTTAAGGTACACCAATGCACCACCACCTATTCCTATCACCATAGCAACAAATGACAGCTTCCAGGCTAGTCCCAATTATCTAATTCGGGGTCAGGTATTGAGATTTGCGATTATACACACTTAAAATACAGGCTACTGCCCATGGAGTGTGTCATTTACCTTTAATTAATAAGCAGAAACATGCAATTCATTAAATTCACATCTGAGGCCACCATTTAGACTTCAGAATATTATGGCATTAAGTCAGCCAATTTTTATTTTTAAGTGACAGTGAAGTAGCATCAGCCCACATTTTAGTTTTGAAAGCGAGAGGTTTTTAAAATAACCCGAACATTAATACATTTCCAACGATCTAATTCTATATTCCCTACATTTGCCCAAACGAAGCAAAATGCAAATAGCAGTCAGTATAAATTAACAGTTAACTTATTTCTAATGTATATTTAAAAAAAAAAATAATCTTAGACTTTTACATTAAAATTTATTAGTAAGGACTTTTTTTTCTTTCCTTAAATGTGATTTTTTCACCTTACAAGATTCTTTAATAAATTGCTCATTTCACAACAAAACCTGCACTGTTGGCAAATTTTCATTTCCACGGCAATACAAAAATTCTTCCCAGTGCTTTAACAAACATACACATTCAAGCTGTGTAAAAGACACTGCATTTTACTCAAGATTTGATTTTTCCACAGTTTTATAGAAAGAGTTTTATAAATATCCTAATGTACCCAAGCTAATTCTGCTAATAAAGTGGCTGTAAAAGCAGCACATTTTAATCTAATACATAAAACTAAAAGACTTCTGTTCCCATTTAAAACAAATAGGCAACTTAACTGGCAAAAGGGGAAAAAAAAGTCACGCAGACCAGTGAAAGTGAATGCAGTATCACAACATTAACCACAAACCGCTACTTTAAAGATCCTATGATCTATTTAACGTCATCATTAAAAGAGGGCCACTACGCTACAGGAGAATATTAATTATCCGGAGAGAAATTTAAATTAGACAAAAAGTGAAATTTACATAATTGTTTTAATTACCTGCCCTGAAGACTAATTAAGGCTTTACACTGCTTGAGGATTATTTAGCTTATTTAAATGGGAACGCAGAGAGAAATTATGGCCCTTCCCATTTTGCCAGAAGACTCTGCCTTGTATATTACTGCAGTACCCAGAAGTCCTTATCTTGGCTGGGGCCTGGTCTATATTCAAACTTGCATCAGTTAAGACATGACTTTAATCTGATTTAGTTAGTTCAGCATAAATCCCCGGATGGACACATATAAGTAGATTGGAGCCATTTTAAAACAGATTTAGCTTAACTGAGTAAGGGATTGACTTCAACTAAAATCGATATAAGCCAAATTTAAATCAATTTAAGACCATCCCTCGGGTTTTGACACCGGTTTAACTAAATCTGTTTTTAAACCCATTTAGAGATAAACCAGTGCAGCTCTAAATAAAGGCCAGGCATTAGAAACTGTGTCTACCTCGAAGTCCCAGCACTGAAATGCTTACAATTTAGGAATACCTTTCTCCGTTCAACAAGTTTTTGCTTCTAGTACCAAACCTTCCCTTCTAACGGTTCGTTACCTCAGTTCTCGCAGCAGCCATTTCCCACATTTACATAGAAGAGTGTGCTGTTAGAGTTTCTGAATATGGACATGAACATTTTCACAGAGTCACCAAACTCCTGTGATTTCCTTGTCAATTCTAGGACATTTGCGGTTTTACTTAACCTTCTTGCTCCTGGGGCAATTACATGAGAATCTCAGCTTTCATTTTAAAACGTTTCTAGCCCTCGCAGTGGCAGAAAAGAACTTGAAAAGGTGACCTTAGGGCAGCCAAATGGCTGAGGAACCAGAATTTTATTTTATTTATTTTTTTTTGTGTGTAATATGATTTTTAAGTACCAGACTTGGGTTTTTTGAACATTAAGAGTTTGCAACTATACAGGTGTGCCTGTGCACTCTGCCATGACTGACTTTGTAGCTGCTCCTCCACCAGTCATCCGATGTTTTCATTGGCTATTCACATTCAGGCCAAACCTCAACGTAGAGCAAGCAGGAAAACAAGTGTGCTTGCTCATACAGGAAAAGCTGCCATAACAAATGCTTAGAGTGTACATCTCTAACCCCAGTATGTCAAGAATTAAGTTGGCACAGCTGCTGTGCAAAATCAGTGCACGTGCAAAACTGAACCGTGTTACAGACATCAGAAGAGTTAGTGTAAACAGAGTGCTCACAAAACCTAAAGGTCCTCCTAATAACCAAGCCAAGAAACAAAGTTCTTGTGCAACAACAACATTCTGGCTGTGAGAGGAGCAATCATGATGCGGCTGTAATTTTACCTTGGAGGAGATTTGCAGCATTTTGATCTGAGTCACCGGATAAGCTATTTTGTTTGTACAAAGTGTTCTTCCCATCTCTGTGAGGTGTTTGGGCTTTTAAGTTGGCCAGTTTTAGAACATCTTCATACCTGCCCATCTATCTGACTCAGTCATGCCTTCTTACCAATACTGTAAAAATATGAAAACACCAGCCCCTCCTGTCAAGAAATGTCCTCAGCTGAGATACCCACAAAGAACAGGAGGAGTGAGAATGCTCAGTGCTTCCAGCCTCTCTCAATATCACTATGCCTGACCTAGGTGATCCACTTGGGGCTGGAATCCAATACTTCTACTAACAAGGAGACACAGTCCCACTGAAGTGAGTCAGAGTAAGATGCTCCTCACTGGGGCTAAGGCGTTCAGAAGCTGGTCCTTCAAAGGTTTCTGCACTGGAATCCTGTACATTCACCTCAACCTACAAGCATTTTCAGGGACACCCAGATCACCCAGGTTTTTGATATAATGCTGGCCACCCCCACATCCACCACAGCCATTTCTCTACACAGTACTTGTGCAATGACTCTACCCTTCACCATTTTGACTCTGGGTTCTAGAGTCCTTGTTTAGAGGTTTCTAACTTCTTTCCAAGATGTTTTATCTGGCTGACATCACTTCAGTCCTGCTCGCCAATGAGAGAGCATCTCCTGGACTCTGCTGGACATGACAGAAGGAATCCCAGAAACATCTTTTATGGACTCTGAAGCAGGCAGTGGTGCTAGAAGCTGAGGTGCGTCATTGTGCTTCTCGCTGGAAGCCTGCAACCTTGAGTAGCCTTTATCTGGCTTTTTTGTGTCTATCAGCCCATCATATCTTCCCTGCCCATGTTCTGATACTGCCAGTGTGTTATAGTTAGGGTCAGTAAGACTGAACAATCTCTTTTTCAACTCATGGTGTAGTCATATCCACAATCAGAAGATCAGTGAATGAGACAGAGTCTGTGTATTTCCTCAGTTCTCCTGGATGAGGATGTACCATAAGGGGAAAAACCCACTAGTAAGCAGAGGTTGCACTTTCCTTATTGGCTCAAGGAGTGCAATTATATCACATGCTACAATGCAAAATATACAAAAGGTAGCGCTTTGTAAGCTTCAGTCATGCATGGAGGAAATGGCTGGATAAGACTAAGGTCTTATTACAAACTACATTTCTGATAGGAAGAAAACCAGGAATGAATTTTCTGTGAATTTCCCAGTGCAAACATGAGGAGCTGCAAAAATCTGTGTCTTGGGAGGCTGAATCCCCTATTTGCAACATTGGGATAATCCTATTGTGATTGGGATACTTAATGAGCCAATGTTCCATGAAGAGTGCATTTCACTTTGATTGAAACAAGGCAGTGGCCAGTTGTGCAAAAAGGTCCTTTATTTGTACTGTTGCTCATGGAATTATGATCTCTAGTCACTGATCAATACACGAACTAGAGCAGTATTGTTGCAGTAAAGACAGACGCTTTTCAGAAGCCACTGCCACGCCATTATTCAGTGTTTCCATGAATGACTTGCCTATTGTGGATGTTATATATCCCAGAGAACTCTACATCTAAAGAATGAGGTATTGCAGGGTTAGAAATCCAACACGCGTGTATCAGTTTCAATACAGGTGAAAGTGTAGTGTTTCTCTATGGTGAATAGTGTATAAAGGTGAACGCAAGTGCTGTCTCTTTTAGAGAAAAAGTCTGCGAATCAGGACGGGATGCCCTAAATGGATATGAAGAAATATCTCCACAAGGATTAGCTTGAGTTCCTTTGTGGTCCTATGATCATCATCTGTAGTGGACCGCAAGGAAAGTGCTCTTGGATTCTAATTGTTTCATAGCACATTCCAGTTCCAACAACTATTTTCACCTTAAATAGCTGTTTGGAAAGATGCGCACTGGATTTATTCACCTTACCAACTCTTAATCCACTGCACTAAACCACGAATATGGCAGCAAGGTACAAAATATCTAAAAATATCCTTTAAGACAAGAGAGACAGGCGAAAACATTCAAAGTTGCTTGCCTAAAATTTGGCACCTTAATTCATATTGCCTGGCTGTGATTTTCAAAGATGTTGAACACCTGCTGTTCCCAATGACTTTAATGTGAGCTGTAGGCTGAGACCACTTTCTGAAAAAAATCATCTGTGCCTTTACTCCACTGGGTGTTCAAAAATCTAAATTACCAGACTGACGGGAGCACTTGAAATACATATATGGTTTATAAATTAGGCCTTCGGTAGTTTTCTGATACATAATGAAAAAATGGGATGCGCACTACGCAAATCAATCACATGACTATTCTCAAGCTGCGTTTATTCAGCACACATGGCCATGGTACCTAATAAGCTAATGCATGTTATACGGTATTAGTGTGGCTCCCAGTTCTTCAGCTGTGTTTTTACTAGGGAAAACAGAAGGTGGATGTGGCTAGGACGAAAGAGATGAGCAAAAAATTAACAGGAATAAAGAGAGAAGTAGAAACCGGAGAGAACGGCAGGGCTTGGAAAGTTTACCTGACACCTACTAGCCAAGTGGTAGATCTGAAAAAAATTAGGAGTGCACCAGTAAGGTCCCAGTGAGCTGGTGAGAAATCAACCTTCCACCTTCTCTCCCCAACATTCATCTCCAGGGAAGTATGGGGGTGCTTGGATTGAGACTAGTGTTCTGTTCTTAGAACCTGTTTGGAGACTCCCGTGTTTCCTATTCGCTTATGGACATGGCTGCTACGGAGCTTGAACGTGAACCTTGAACTCCTCTAGCTACAGGCTACACAGCCCAGGGTAACATTACTGCAAGCGGTACTTAGAATTTCTGTTAGTGCCTTCCCTGCCATGGCAGCAAAATTCCTTACAAGCATTAAGTTGACTAAGTCTCAACACTCTTGTGAAGTGCACAGGTATCATCTTCACATGGGGACATGGAGGCACAGAGAGGGAAACTGTCTTGTCCCAAAAACTCTCAGCTCCCTACTCTTTCTACTAGGCCATGCTGCCTCCTTCGGTGTGGTGTTTACTACACTAAACACCACACCGAAGCTCTCATGGCAGCTATTTAAATTTTACCAGCAAGTTAGGCTTTTGACAAAGAACAGAAATACGATTTTAGGTGCCAATCCCGCAAAGGGCCCAATCAGAAGTGCAAACATTTGCTCTGAGTCCAGCTGAAAGTCAATGGAACACTGAGCCCATTCTCTTGCACAACTGAGAGTCTTTTAAATGATGCACATTACCATGCTACATGAAGCATAATGTTGTCCCTGTCAAACACGGATGTTCTATTGTTATTTATTAAAAGAAAGTTCCATCATAAAAGAGGAGTTTGCAGCTCTCTCATAACCTAAGTGGTGACTAAATGAACAATTCTCATTTGCTTCATGGCTAGCACACGTACAGTGCCGATCATTGGCATGGAGTTCATATAGGCATAGGCAGTGACCTTCTTCCTTACATCTGTTTTACTTACCTGCAGATAAACATTTCTTTGCCAGTTTATTCACGCACTCTTTGCTCACATAGCTGGCTTTGAGAAGAAATGGTGTTAGAATTGATTGGCACATTGATACAGTTAAAATCAAGATGGTTGACTTGCCAACAAATGCTACCACTCAGCCAAATATAAATATACGGTGAACGTGTCTTAGACTTGTTACAGACTGGAATTTTAGACAGACTCAGACAGCTCACCGGCCAATTTTATATCAAAGTAGAAGTAATTGACACTGCTGTAAATAAAGCTGCTATTGGGTTATAAATTAGAAAGAAAATGAGTCTTACTGAATAAATAGGTTTGGATCTTTAATGTTTTGGCATCTTGGATTTGCCAAGAGCAAATCAAGTGCACCATGTGTGTTGTCAAAAAACCCAAAATAAAGATCCCGAAAAGAGAGGCTTAGCATCTTTCCCATGCAAGTCTGTGCATGTAAAGAGTTCATGGATACTCACCTGTTTGAGTGGATAGTTCATGTGTGGTACCAACTAGAAAGAACCCATGACAAATAATCCTAGTCTGACCCATTAATCTCTTAGAAATTTGGGCCTGATCCAAAATTGGTTGGAGTTGGTAGAAAGACTGCCAAGTGAATGGATTTTAGCCTAGAGCTATAAATTCTCAAAATCCTAATGCTGACATGGGAACTCTAACCTTCCCTTTGTGGCCGTGTCTACAGTGGCAAAAAATTGGTCCCTTAATTGGCCACACTCCTCCGTCAGCGGTAGCTGTACTGCTAGACAAGGTTTGGGGATCTTTCCCACGGAGATCTCTATTGCTGCTATTAAACGTTTGTACTATAGTAAGGAGGATGGGACCCTGGCCGGATTGGGGCCTCCAGGTGTGACCACAATACAATAAACAACAGAACTAAGGGCTACTGAAAAGAATGCATTGCTGCCTAATGAGTTTTCATCTCTGCAGCACCAGTTGTTTAAGGCAAGCTATGGTTCTGGTGTCCTAGCTATTTTTTGACTTGCATGACGAACACAGTTAAATAGCTTTCCATTTTTTAAAACCCCTTTTAAAAAAAATTCACCCTAGATTAGCACTAAAACAGTGTACATAGAACAAAGTTGTTACCACATGCCTTGAATAGCTGAAAGTTACCACATGGCTTCCAGTCTCATAACAGACAAGGAATTCTGACACTTTCTGTCCATTTCCACCACTGCTTGTGCTCCAAGGAATTGATCTAAAGCTCACTGAAGTAAATCATCTTAGCGTACGAACAACATGCCTCAGGAGGCACGTGACTAGGATTCATCACCGAGTTTGGTCCACTGGTTGGATCATTAGCTGCCCCAGCTGGGTACTGATGGGGAGAGCAAAGTGAACGCTATTCCATGCCCCACCCTGAAGTCAATGGAAAGACCCCATTGATTTCAATGGGGTTTGGCTCAGACTCCAAAATGGTAGCTACACTAATTACAAAATATTAAGAGCCCCCAACTGATTACAGTGTCAGTCTTTTTATTGAGGCATTCCCCCAGTGCTACTATGCCAATTACTGCATCTATCATTTTTAAAATGCAGAAAGTTTTCCTGAATATTCCATGAGCCCGATCAGGAGAAGGGCTGAATGCCTGCAACTTCCATTTACTTCAATGGAGTCTCTGATGCCCTGATCATCTCAGGACCAGCAAACTAACAGGGCCCTCTACCAGCAAATTAATGTTACATGCCAGAGGGAGATTACAGGGTAAATACAAGCTCTGAATCAAGACCAACCGCACTGAGTGAATGCTAGAAGGAAAAAAAATGCCATCGGGGTATTAGTTTGGATAGTTAATGTAGATATTCCCAGGGCCCAGGCGCCCACTCTGCAAATACTTTAGCATGAATTTGCTAGCAGAAGTGTGCATGTAAACAGCAGCTTTTCAGTTAATACTGCACAATATTTCTGGAGTGCAACTGGGAATTCAGAACATCCAGTCAGTGACACACATTCAGTCAGTGATTGGAAAATACCCTGGGAACTGTGTGTGTCCAAAGCAGCTGGAATTTCGAATGCCTGCAGTGAACTGCACTTGGATTTACTAGAGGCCAAGGATTAATCTTCAATATCTGTTCAGCAAATAACACTGAATACATTTAAGGCAGCTCACGCACATGTTGGTCAACAATCAGCAAACAGAAAGGGGAGGGTGGGGGGAGAAGAAGAGAACCATCATAGGAATTAGATTAGAAGTTACTTGCCTGAATCTCCTACAACTAGGACTGTGTGCCACTAGGACTGCCAATTTTGGTTGGACGTATTCCTGGAGGTTTCATCACGACAGTCTTTAATTAAAGATGAATCTAATTCCTGAAGACTCCAGGACAGCGATACTCAGACCTCAGTGGTTCAGGAGCCAAATTATCCAATCACCATTACCCAAAAGAGCCACAGTTGTGTGAATTCACTATTGCAGATAGTAGTATATATTAATATTTAAACAGTATGATGAGAAATATTTAGTTATATATATGTTATTCTCACAGCAAAATGGCTGACCAAGTATTATTCTTTTATTAATGACAACTGGTTAATAACATAGTAAAAGCATCGTGATTGATTAATAATTATATCACACTGTTTTAATATCATGTGCTGCATAGATCTGCAGAAGACACATTAAAGAGCCACTTGGAGCTCGCGAGCCTCAGTCTGAGTATTACTGCTCCAGGACAATCCTGGAAGGTTGGCAACCCTATGTGCCACTTCTACACTACTAGAGTTTGTGGGCCAAACTTTGCCCCTCATTTACACCTGTGCAAGACTGTGGAAATGAAAACAGCTGAAAGGGGGTAACTGAGGGCAAAATTTGGCCTTCAGGGCTTTTTAAAGAACCCTCTCACACACTCACTCACTCCAGGCTACGTAACAGTGCTCTTTTTTAAGAAAGAAATCTAACAAACCGAAATGCTGAGGTATAATATCCTTGGCATTGCAGTTTTCAGTCCACGTTTGCCTTTCCAGCTGCAGCAGCGCATCGGTTTGCGTTCGGAAAGCCATCTTCCCCACCAGAAGGCTTGAAAAGGCCCTTTGGCGGGGACACAGAGCCTGTAAATTGACTCTAAACTCTAAATTTCTCTGCAGCCACAAAGTCCTGGCAGTCATACTTAAGCTGGACTGTCTAGCGTGCAAAGACACAGCCCCCGAAGGACGTTACATAAAAGGTACATTATACTGGATTCTAGCAGCAGGCCATGGCCTGTCCACATATTTATATGGGGAGCTCTCAGTGGGTGGTCTAATTAGGAGACTGCCCATTCAGCTCTGTGTTACTCACCAGTCATGACCTGCACAGAAGTCCAGCATTAAGTTTGTAGTCTACAATATACTCAGTGTAACATCCCATATGTGGGGCATATATGGCTCAGCTGAGGAAATGCTTTATAATATACAAAGCGACATTAGGGCTGTGGCTTTCCTGTATCAGGTAGTAGGAAGCAGAGGTTCGGAAGGAACATTGATTAACACGTTGAAGAATGGTGTGAGGAAAAACAGGATATTCCAAGAAAAACTGTCCACTCGTTTTTAAGTGGGGTATTTCATATCCAACATGGCTTTAATATACTGCCCTTCTGGGAGACAGAACTAGAACCCAATCATCAGATTTCCTCCTTTCAATTAGGTCTCCAGAGTTTTATTCTCAGCATCTTGAGAAATGACAAAGATGGCCAAAGTTCTAGACAGCAATGGCTAATCAGTTCCTTAGTATTTACATCAGACTTGAGTGAGAGAAGCCTAGAGAGTATCCAAACGATGTCAGCTGATTTATTGCTCTGAGGCCCACACCTGATGATCACGAAAACGTGCAATTCTGTCTAGGTTCTACCTGCACGCGTGTCTGTGAGGCGTGCATGTCTATACGATGAGTTAGGGGCATGAGTCCCCTGCTCCCGTACACGTAGCTGCAGTAGCATTGGTAGTGTCAGCATGGAGTACCTACCCGCCAGTTTCAGGCAGGTTTGTACTCAGCCTGCCTCCACTGCTGCTACCATGGCTATACAGCTAGTTATACTTTTGTTAGTTTGATGAGAGCTAGCATAAGTATGTGTACACAAGCTGGGGGGAGAGGGGGAGAAAAATCACACCCCTAGCTCGAAGATACAGCCTTCAGCACAGAGAGGTTAAGGATCTCCTAGCTGTAATCGGGGGCGACACTTATCTACTTAGTAGGGCTGCTAAGGGGATTAGTGAGAGTTAATGTCTATACCAAGCTTAGAAAAGGCACCTGCTATCAGATGCAAATATGCACATTTTGACAGTTTGGAAGGGCAGGTAGCAGAACTGAACAGAGGAAGGAAATCCCTCACCGCTCCCTGTATCTGGGCTCTGCAGAGGTAGGAAGACCTAGGACAGAGAATCCGGTCCGGCAAGAAGAGCTGGAATGGGGACAGGAACAAAGTTTTCTACAATGTGAGACCACCCAACAATTTCTGTAGCAGATGGCTGAGGACAGGGTTCCAACAGCCAGATTTTGGGGGAGGGATTCACGCTCCTCACAATACAGAGCTACCTGTAGGACAGCAGGGGTGTAGGAGATACCAGGCACCAAGTTTCATGTGGCAATTTAAGCTATGTTCAGCACATTCCCCATTCGCATGTTAGAGGTCATTTAAAAAGGCAGCATACATTCCAGCCAAAATTAACTCCCTAACAAACATCTGATTTAACTGAACAGGGCTTTAATGCGGGTTCTAAAGCTCCAATGGGAAGCTAGAATAGTAATATTCTGTGCAAGAGACAAGTTGACTATTGACTTTAATTTCATAACCAGGGCCGGCTCCAGGCACCAGCGAAGAAAGCAGGTGCTTGGGGCAGCCAATGGAAAGGGGTGGTATGTCCGGGTCTTCGGTGGCAATTTGGCAGCAGGTCCCTCGGTCCCTCTCGGAGCGAAGGACCTGCCACCAAATTGCCGCTGAAGAATTAAGTGGCACGGTAGAGCTGCCGCCCAAGTGTTGCCGATCGCGGCTTTATCTTATTTTTTTCCCCCGCTTCGCCGCTTGAGGCGGCAAAAAATCTGGAGCTGGCCCTGTTCATAACCCATCACCAGGCCTAGTCATATCAAATTGGGGGGGAGGGGGAGGGAGAAGGACAATTACTAAAAGAAATCATATTTCCATCCCAAACACTTGCAATAATAGAAGGTACAGGTTACTCTCAAGCTTATTAGAACTGAAGAGATGAGAGAAAATGATGCGTCTGTTTTGGTCACTCTGTGCCTTTGCATTGTGGGCCTAGTCAGTTTCATTGTTTTATGGATGGGCAGCTCCTGTTTCATGTACTACCATGAGCCTTCCCAGTTTCCCAGTAGCAGCAGCAGAGCTGAAACAAACGAAGGGCAGAAGGCAGGAACATGCAGAGATGAGAAAGGGTTGGAGGAAGAATAAACCCAATCATGTTTGTTGTCACTGTCAGGCTCACAAAAAAAAAAAAAAAAAAAAAAAAGAAAAGAAAAGAAAAGAAGCTTCTGAACATCAACCGGGGGCAGGAAGATCCTTGAAACTTTAAAAATTTCTTTAAAAGTTTGAGGACGTATAATTTAAAAGATGACCTGTCACAAAACTGGCTTTTTAAACTTAGTCAACCCTGCAAAAAATTCATGCTGACAGGATCCTTTTTAAGTTTTGCCTCTTAAATTGACTTCTTAAAAAAGGAATCTGTTTACTAACACACAGACATACACCCCTCATTAAAAAAGATTGCTGGTTGCAGTAATTTGCAAAGCAAGTTTCTAGACCTTTGATCTTTTCTTGGTCCTGGGGAGTCACGAAAAGTAGTCACTCCTCAAAAATCAGTCAACAGCAACTCAGTACATATTGCCTATGGTGAACCAGACATGGTAAAACTGCCTATTTACAAGAAACCTCAAAGGAAGAAGTTCAGCTTTTTTCCAAGTTCCCTTCCAGCCACAGCTTCCTAATGGAACAAACAGCATCCACCCCATGGAACATACAAATGTAAAGCATTTCAAATGTAAGCATGTGCCCTACCAGGGGATAGGACATGAAGAAAACCAATAGCAGTTCATGAGAAGAGCTGGACTGATGGACAAGGAAAGTGAGATTACTTTAATCATGGGAAGTTAACATTTCTGAGCACTGGCAGACAAGAACCCTGGAATCCAATACACAATGTACACACCATCAAAAGTTTGTTTTGGAAGTGAACTCTAGAACTGGATTAGTGTCACTGGCAACCTCATTCCCAATTTAGTCCCACAGTAAATTTGCCATTTTACCCTCTGATAAACATCAATAAAAGCTAAATTCTTTTCTCCCCCTAGTTATTTTCTTATTTTTTCAGTTTAGTATGCTCAGAGAACTGTGGATAACTAGCATTTTGCCTCCAGATATTAGTCAGTTACAGTATATGCTATCACATTTCAAAACTCCTAAAGAGGAATGCACTAAAATGATCATACTTTTACAGCAAAATCAGAAGACCAGCACTACATACTTAAATTCCTAACCCAAGGCAAGCTCATAAGAAAATGTACTGTGCATTAGAAGGATGACTTTTAATGCCAGGAACTGTTATAACAGAAAACATGCTTAAAATACAAAACGTCTTCTAATGGGAGAAAGGGGGAAAAGGTAAACTATGTGAAATGCTATATTACCATACTTGAATGTCAGATTCTAGCCCAAAAGAGATCCTAAGAATTATGTGCTCCAATATTAGGATTCAAATCTTTTAAAAACCCTAAATTCCTCTTGTAGACAGAATTTTTCTGCTAAAATTCACATTATAATCACTGCATAATCACATTATAATCTTCCTAAGCAGGAAGATGCTTCCAAACACATTTAAGATCAGATTTGCAAATTTCAGTGCAAGGATAGCATGGAGCTCTGACATGCAGTTCTCACCTAACACTTCCTCTCCCTGACCGCTTTCCAAATTATAACCAAAGCACTGTTCAGTTTGCAGAGAAGAGATCACTCTTGGTGTCCACAGACAAAATTCACCTCTGCAGAAGTCGAGCACAAGGACTGCAAATCACTGAAGTCCCATTTAGGCCCCATTGGCCCCACTTAACAGTTGTGTTGGCCCTCCACACAGAGGTGAGTTTCATCCCATGAGGACTGAGCCTCTACAGTATGCAGCAGTAGTTCATGATAAAAGCTAATTAAATTCAAGTTATTGGGTGCAATACAGGAGTAACTAAAAGAAAATGACAGGTTTCAGAGTAGCAGCCGTGTTAGTCTGTATCCGCAAAAAGAACAGGAGTACTTGTGGCACCTTAGAGACTAACAAATTTATTAGAGCATAAGCTTTCGTATGTTTCACTCTATATGCATCCGAAGAAGTGGGCTGTAGTCCACGAAAGCTTATGCTCTAATAAATTTGTTAGTCTCTAAGGTGCCACAAGCTCTCTCACATGCAGAAAACCATAATAAAAAAATAGTATGCACTTTGACTATCAGCCCCTAAATTTACATACAGGCTATTCAACACAATAACCTACAGTCATTGATATAGAACATAAGGGCTACAGGTGCCTCAGAATCACAGGGGTTGTTCCACCACCATTTATAAAACAAAGGCAATGAGCAAATTCTGTGTAGTTTCCAGTCACAGTTTAGTCACACTTCCTTTCAGATTGTTTCCCCTCCCATCAGTATGATAATACGGGACCTGATCTACTCAACTGCTCTTTGTGCCTCTGAATGTTAAAGGGAGATTATCAGATATAATTTCTAATTGGCTAGTTAGGATGAGTCTAAAGTCATTTCAGTACCACACCCGCCTCCTGCTGTGGTTTTACAATCACATTTTCCTGTTTTCCAGTGTGCTTTCCCCCTGTTCCCCACACAAACAAAAAGGGGAAACTGGCTATACAAAATCAAATGCAATATACTGAGCAATGACAAGGTCTCACTCTCTCCCCTCAGTTATTATGATCTCAGTTGAGAAACATGTTTTCAGACAGAAGGGTGGTTTTTAAGTTTGCAGTATCCCTTTCCCATTTATATATTCAAACAATAAATTCAAACACTACAACCAAAATCCCTTTCTTCCTATCAGAATTTTAGAAAATGTTAAAAAAAAAGTAGCATTCAGGTGATATAAATCAAGACTATCCAGTCCAGGAGGCTATATTAAAATTTGATTAAAAGCAGTCACATTATATTGGTTCGGTCAGTAAGCATGAATCAAAAATACAATCTTCATCTTTAATATTTACTGCTACATAATGACATGGGGCCAAATCCTGTTCTCATTCCCACCAGTGTAAATTAGGGGTGGTTCTTTGAAGTCATAGGCATTAATCTAGAGTCACAATTTTGTACCTGCCAAGCAGAATCTGGCCCATATTTTCGACCTACATAAGCGTGACAGAGAACTTGAGGAAATGAAATGCTGTCCTAAACCATTAGGCAAAGCTCAGACAGAACGCTGAAAGACAAATACGCCCTTTGGAAGCTCTGGAGCAAAAACAAAGTTACAAAGACAGACAGTAACTAATTATCCTGATTAAATCTTGTAAGAATTCAAAAACTTGACCTAGCCAGACTGTAATTGGGAGCCAAGGTGATATTTTTGTGTGTGCTGTCTGCAAAAGAAGAGAAACCAAAAAAGAATCACACCCTTCCAAAAAAGGGAAGGGGGGAGGGGGGAAAGGTTTAAAGTCTAACGTACCCTTAAGGGATTCTGTCGACATTAGCTAAAATTAGACCACAATGAAAGTCAAGTGCTCTGAGCAGATATTCACATGACTCGAGTGGCTGACTACATTTCTAAACTTGCAATACTTACAAATTCTTAGCTGAGTTCATGGGAAATACTAGGTTTCTTCCCCCAAACACAAAGAGCAACCAGACAGGTTCAAAACCACCTATGTTTACATGAAGCGATGTTAAGAAAGAACAAAAACAGAGTCCCTGTCGGGGAGTACAGTGTATAATCTCTCTCCGCTGATGCAGGCTTCAACTACTGAGAACAAGAATGGCTGGAGCCTACCTACGCAGAGAGCTCTGGGGAGCACATGAGACAAAAGGGCACGGCAGCTTCCCGGCTATCTACAGCACAGGCAAGGCTTGACGGCCATGCAGGGAGACCTGGAAGGCCCATCAACGACCTCCCCACATTACAACTGCAGAAAACAAGGTGCATTGTTTACTCTGTGGATTAGAGTAGGGCCTGGACATTACATTAAGGACTGTGTAAACAGAGTAAACCACAAGGGGTGTGCTCACCTGATCAAACATGGACACTTCTTTTCCTCCCTCAGAGGAAGACAGCTCATTTCCTCCCTCTCTGCTCCTCCCCCATCCTGGTACCTATCAGTATGGCCCAGGGGATATTTAATCTCAAACCCAACCTTGGTAATCAATCAATTTGACTTTGTGCATGAGAGAGAGTCACCACCATTAAGTATCCAATCCCATTTGCACCCAGAGATACCAGTGTTATATAGACAAGCTCCCTTTCCAAGTGTGAATCCTGATTTGGTTAGCCCCTTCCAGGGGGGAGAGAGGAAATCCAGAGAAAGAACACTGGAGACTGATATACTGATACACTGATATATACCTGCCTCTGGAGATTTCCATTACTTGCATCTGAAGAAGTGAGGTTCTTACCCACGAAAGCTTATGCTCCCAGTACTTCTGTTAGTCTCAAAGGTGCCACAGGACCCTCTGTTGCTTTTTACAGATTCAGACTAACACGGCTACCCCTCTGATACTGGAGATTAAATCGGTCTGGGGATTATTTAAATGACATCATTATATTACTACTCCAATTTGCTTTAGCACATCAGTGCTTTGGCCTTGCATTTCGTTCCATTCTGCTGTCTCGTGCGAAAAGCAGTCCTGTATCCAGCCTTCAGAGTACCAGCCCTGGGAGCTGCATCATTTTTATAACTGCATGTCAGAGTGTGCATAAAAATAAAGGAGTACAGTAAAAGCATATGCACATAAAATACAAACACAGATTAAAAAAGGCTCTAGCCAGCCTTCAGAAAACCACCTGGCCTCTCCTTCAGCCACAACGAGCCCATCCATCTTTCAGCGGATTTCAAAGGGCTTTGGAGCATGCCCTAACAGAGTTATTTTCTTCCAGGCCAGAGCTCGATATGTAGGACCAGACTCTGGCACTAATTAGCCTAAGGCATGTGTAGGAGAAAAGGGATTCCATCAACACTGATATATGGATTTCTCTCCAAAATTAGACATCATATGGTGCAGAAAGGGGCTAACAGCAGGTAAGTGTTAAAACAAAGGGAAGAAAAGTTTTTGATGGGAGAGGAGAAGGTAAATGCTGGGAGTATAGTGTACAACTTCTGTACTATTAAAGCAGAAATATCTGTGGATATTTCCAGATTCCCAGTCTCAAGCCCTGGGCCTGATCCTGGAGAGGCACAAAGTGACCTAAAAACTCTTACTTGAGGGTTCTCTTGGCAAGTGAACTTAGATCGGGGAGCTGATGGGATGGGTACATAACTGGAACATGCAGATCCCGAGCTGGAGGAATAGTCCTTAGGGACCATTCTAGCCTGCACGAGTTAGAGTAGTTCTGGGGTGGGACAGACATGAAGTAGTAAGAGAACAAAAGTCTAATGAAGCAGTTTCACTCTGGTCAGCACAGGAGCAGGTGTGGTGCAAAGATGGCCGAAAGCCACCTTTCCCTCCCCTCTGCATGCCGCAGCTGTGGATTGAGTGCTGTGCATTTGAGGGTGCCTCTCATAGGATGCTACTGTATTAAGTCTCCTAAATAAATGCACATGCTAGTATAAGATGCATATTCTTTGACTCGCAAAAGCAGTGTTAGGAAGAGAATGTGGTGCATTGCAACAGGAATTTTTCAATTCCACTTAGCAGGAAATGCCATGCTGAAATATGAAAGGGAAATGTACCTGTAATGGAGATTTCCTAACAGTGTTATCCTTCAAAAGCCATAACAACCCCATTTCTGGGTTAGGTTTCTTCAGTCCTATGAAAATCAGGAACTCTTTGGCATATTAACAAATTCCCCCAAGCTCCACATGCATCCTAGAGAGAGATTATTTTACATACACATGCCTACCTTGATCCCAAATTGTGAAATGCAATTTCCAAAGAGACAGAGAAACGTCAGATCTACAAAAAAAACAGGAGTACTTGTGGCACCTTAGAGACTAACAATTTTTTTTTTCAGATCTACAGAACATGTTGCCTTTGGAGAACTCCAATAATGTCCCTCGCTTGAGAAGTGGGAATCTCTGCAGCATGACACAGGACAGGGCAACATTTTGTGCAGTATGTAGAGCAAATGAAGCCTCCAAGGCATGAAAACAGGATAGATTTATTGATTCATGGAAAATGCCCTTAGAAAGGACTTCATTCAGATAAACAGGGTGAGACAAAATGAGGCTCGTGAGCTCTGATGTTAACCCAGTTCTAACCATCCACACTGCCATGCGAGTTGCACTATGGGACAAAGATCCAGAGTGTAAGAGAATTATTGTCTTGGGAGGAATGCTTTTTATTTTGTTGTTGTTGCTGTAACAGCAGTGGTGCTGCTGCATTTTGAGAAAGAGCAAGCGAGCGAGCAGGTTTGGTGGTGGGAAAATGGGATAGGGTTTTCTCCCCAAAGGAAATAGTCACCCAGCTAAAGTACTGATGTCTAGCAAGGTCAGGGGTAGACAGACTAGATCTAGGATAAAGGTCACCAATCTTACAGACACAGGACTCTTCAAACACCTCCATTTGCATCCTTAGCTTAACAGTGATTGCCCCCACCTGGATGGGTGAGGTGAGGATGATGGTGACTTTGCCACACAATGGGATGGGAAAGCAGTTAGCTTGATAGAGGAGTGGCCCTTTGGTTGGTTCATCCAACTTCCCTTCTGCAGCTCCAAATAACCATTTGAAAGTGCACAGAGAACCACTGCACAGTAGGAAGCTAGCCACCATGGGATGGATGATGTATAGTTCAGGAAGAACCCTTCTGCTGACGCTAGGCACCCTCCTATGTTGATGTAGCAGTGTTTCGTAACTGCAGACAATTGACTCCATGTGGCTCCTAAGCAAACCTCACGCGACCCTGTTGCTGAGATCCTCTCACAGGAGCAGTTACACAAGTCTTGACACAGGACAACTCCCAGTGCTCTTAAGAACAATGAGGCACTTGTGACAGTTCTAAACAGAATTCCAGTTGCTTTCAGATATAACCCATGCCTTTGCCTTAATCTATTCGTTTTGTCCCCCAAAGTGACTGCTCCCCGCTAAAGTAGGTATGCCAACTTTCTATTTGCAGAAAACCGAACACCCTTGTTTGGCTCCCTGCCCCCCCCCCCCCGTTTTCCAAGGCCCTGCCCCCCCTCACTCCATCCCCCACCCTCCATCGCTCACTCACCCCACCCTCGCTTACTTGGTCATTTTCACTTGCCTGGGGCAGAGGTGAGGGGGGTACTGGCAGTGAGGGCTCCGGCTGCAGGTACGGGCTCTGGGGTGGGGCCAGAGGTGAGGGGCTTGGGGTGCAGGAAAGAGCTCCAGGCTGGGACAGGGGTGCAGGAGGGGATGAGAGCTCCAGCTGGGGGTGTGGGCTCTGTGGTGGGGCCGGATATGAGAGGTTTCGTGCAGGAGAGGGTTCCAGGCCGGGGCAGGGGGTTGGGGTGTGGGCGGGGGCTCCGGGCTGAGGCAGGGGGTTAGAGTGTGGGAGGGGATACAGGCAGTGGGCTGAGGGTGCGGGCTGTGGGGTGGGGCAGAAAAGAGGGGTTCAGATTGCAGGAGGGGGATCCGGGATGGGGCAGGGGGTTGGGGTGTGAGGATGGGGGTGAGGGCTCTGACTGCAGGTACTAGCTCTGGGGTGGGGCTGGAAATGAGATGTTCGGGGTGCAGGAGGGAGCTCTGGGTTGGGGCAGGGGGTTGGGATGCAGAAGGGGGTGCAGGCTCCAGGTGGCCCTTATATCAGGCAGCTCCCGGGAAGCTGCCAGCATCTCCCTCCAACTCCTAAGCAGAGGCACGACCACATGGCTCTCCGCACTGCCTGCACCTACAGGCACCACTCCCTCAGCTCCCATTGGCCGCGGTTCCTGGCAATGGGAGCAGCTGAGCTGAAGCTGGGGGCAGTGCACAGAGCCCCCATGGCTGTCCCTCCACCTAGGAGCCAGAGGGAGATGCTGGCAACTTCCCGGGAGTTGCGCGGAGCTGTGTAGGGAGACTGCCTGCGGTGCCAACTGGACTTTTAATGGCCTGGTCAGCAGTGCTGACTGGAGCCACCAGGCCCCTTTTCAACTGGGGCATTCTGGTCCAAAACCAGACACCTGGCAACCCTACACTAAAGGACTGTCTTCCCTGCAGAGTTAGCCCACACTCTTACTCAGGTGTTGCCCCTCACCCGCTCCAATCCCACCCACCACCCTCTCTGCCAGCTTTAGCAGCTTTCAAATCACAGCTGGGGACATGGGCTAAAGCCAGAGTTCCATTTTCACTCAGGCAGAAGCTAGGAGGTGGAGAGAGAACTGCACAGTTTGTGGTTACATCACACTCCCTATACAATGGGTTTTGTTGGGTCACTCAGCTTAGTGGAAAATGCTTCCACGTCAGTAAGACTAAAACTTGGACCTTCAGTGGCTCCACTGGCACAGCAGCATCTGAACGAGAGGTCCCATCATACGTGCTTTGGAGAAACCAAACTAAACAGGCTAAACTACATCTCATCGTCCTCTGTAGCAGCTCAGGGAAGTGAAGCTCCAAACAGCAGAGCTGAACCCTCTGACAATGTCAAGGGAACATAATCAGACACAAATTACATACCACAGCTCATGGCCCATGCCTCCCAGAGATGGGAATCAGACACAGCCGCCATGTTTAATCTTTAACAACAAGAAAGAGCGATAACAGGACCCAAGGGGTTTCTCTATACAACCCAAGCTGCCTCTGTTCTCTCCAAGTTCAATGCCCCCATGTAACATGAGGAAACCAATGAAGAAAAGGAGAAGTGAGCTTTAGGTTGGATACTGGGAAAAACTTTCTAACTCTAAGGGTAATTAAGCTCTGGAACAGGCTTCCAAGGGAGGCTGTGGAACCCCCCCCTCACTGGGAGGTTTTTAAGAACAGGCTGGACAAAGACCTCTCAGGGATGGTCTAGGTTTACTTGGACCTCAGAGCAGGGGGCCGGCCTGGATGACCTCTTGAGATCCCTTCCAGACCTACATTTCTATGGAAAGAGGCACTTTTGTGGTGCAAGGTGCTGTGCCTCTCGGAAACATCCTGTACTGGAGACAGAGCAGGGAAATCACTCTTTTTAAAGTCACCTAGCCCTACCCAAAGAATAATCAGACTGTCTACTCCAGGCTGTGTCTGCACTAGGGATCTGTGCCTGCTATAGCCATTGGTGATGTGCCATCAGTGAAAACCTCTTGCGAAGGTCAGCAAAGCCTCTATAAATTCCAATTAGCACCAGTGCCTTTTATCCCTGCTTCAAATCAGTGCAAGCGCACGTCGCAGCCTATAGCAGCTTTGTCTGCCTACGCAGGGGTTTTGCATTAATACTGCAGACCCTGTTGCTGGCCACCATTGGTGGAAATCCTCAGGGCAGACAAGGCCACAGATTATCAGAGCCCTCCTCCTGATCAGCCCATGGAACAATCTGTCTCTGCCATTCCACAAGTGTGGGAATGGCCCAGGACAGGGGCTCTGCCTAATCGAGACAGAATGGAAGCGTGACCCCAAACAAAGAGCTGAATGGTTTTAATCGTTATTCTGCCCCTGTGGACAATGAACTAAGGGCATCCATGCAAGACAGGGGCTAACCATCTCTCCAATTCTGGTGGCAAATCAGATAGTCTCTATGGTCTTTCTGGTACCAAAAGAGTCTCCAGCATCCAAGTCAGTGATTCAAATGCTGCTTTAAAATGTAATGGAGGAAAAGGAACCCTTACACTCAGGTGCTGGAGAGCTTACAATGAGCCATACCATCATCAGGTGGATGGGCTAGGAGAAGTCTTGAGGTGCCTTCTGGCCCTACATTATTCTGTCTCCTCAATATTCCTGCATGGTGCAGGCAGGAGACAAGCCAGTTCTCTCATGCTCTACCAACCCAAGCCAAAAACATTGCCTGGCCTTATTAAAATTACAGGAGAAGTTCTGTACAGGACTACGCTAGTAAATCAAGACATATCCCCAAGATCAGGTGGCTCATGGCAGGGAGCAACTGAGACACATGCATTGTAGAGGTATAAATGACAAATAAAAGGTCTCATTCTAAATACCCTCTCCCCCCCCTACACACACACAAGCTTTTTTTCTTTTAGAGAAGTATCCTGGTGCTAGTGGGGAGAGCTAGTCCAAGGATCCTACCATTTATGTCCCATTCGCTGTACCAACTGCTGCTAGCAGTGTGGTTAATACTTCCCTCCTCTGTCTGTGGACCTGAACGCAGTAGTTTTCCCAATTGAAAGGCAGACAGCCTTCCCATAAGCCAGCTCCCACTGAGTGGGCTCAGCACAAATAGGAGAAGAATGGGGACACCCCTGGAACCCCTCAACCAGCAGCTGTGCTTATAGAATGCTTTTTAAATTTCAGTTTTGAAGCAAACTTCCTCCCCGTTCATGTGTCATTTACTCCCTAATCCCCAGAACCTCTTACCAATAATCTATGTGCACAAGAGGGCAAGGAACATGCATGGTCAAATGGGGAGGACCTAAGAACTAGCATCACATACCCGTACAGCAAAACCCACTGGAATCTGCTTAGATCCTAAGAAAATAATGTGCCCTCTGTACTGGTATCTAAGCAGATACTGGTATCTGTACTGGTATCTAAGCAGATACCAGTACAGCGGGCACATTATTTTCTTATGCAACAGGGTATCAAAATGCAGTGGCCACAGTTCGGAAGTCAGCAATTTGACACTGCAAAAACAGTAAGAAGTCAGCCAATTTTTACAACACAGGGCTATCTGCAACGCCACAGCTTTCCCCTGTGTTTAGGCCAGGAACAGGAAATGTGTGCGGGTGGATAGTTGTGCCATATGTGTTGACAAACGTAGACTTTTTAAAACCGTGACTATTTTGTGAGAGAATTTCAAGGCAACCAATCCACAAGTGCTGCTGGTTGCAAGCGTGCAGCAGTGCTGGCCTGTGGGAACAGGCACAGGTGTTTCCTTATGGCAACTTGCGGTTCTCAAGTGACCGCCTTCTTCCCAGGCAAGGGGAAACTAAGCTTTCAGTTACAGAGTCCCACAAATAATGAAAGCAGCATGCTTGCAAATGCTGTTTAACAAAACCAAATCCCCACACACTTCCCTAGTCCCATTTATTTCATAGGCTCGGTCATTTCTGAACAGCAGCTAGAATTGTTGAAGAGCGCGCTAGCGGTTATTTCTTTGTCCGGTATTGCGAGTTCATTATGTGACAAGTTTTTCTGTTCTCATAGATGTATGCAAGGTCTCAACTTATATCTTCTACAACTGATCCACTCTACATGGTTATTTGAGATGCACATGGCAAGGGTTCATGTATGGGAAAAACACATTTCTGACCGAAGAACAGGAAGTGTTGCATGCTTAACAGCCTACTGAATAGATGGATACACCATCAGTGCATATAATGTAGCAGTGTTTCTTTTACATTCGGTCCTTCCCCTTCCCCTCTCCCCCTCCCTCACATTAGAGAGGGGGTAGTCAAGTGATCCTCACACAAAGTTGGAGAAGTCTGGAAACTAAGGCCCCAATTCAGCAAAGCACTTGGCTTTAAAGCATGCGAGCAGTCCCACAGAAGTCAAAGGAGATAACTAACCCCTGAGAGAATGAAAATCCCCGGCCCAGTGCTAACTGCTGAAATTGTTCTCTTTCCGGTATTCTTACAGATGGGGATAGAAAGATGTGTTTTCACAACACCTAGCATGAGGAGGTCCTGTTCCATGACTGGGGCTTCTAGGCACGATCTCAATAAACATAAGCTCAGATTTTCCAAATAAGACATTGCTTACGAAAAACCGTTGAACCTGGGAATAAAAATGTCTCTTTCTAAACTTCAAGCCTGCAGCATAATTAAAAATATGTACATCATCTCAGTAGCTTTTGTCTTTCTGATCTACTAACCCAGTCGTCATTTTCTCTCTCACACACCCCAACGTCTTGCCCCAATTTGAAAATTAAGCTTTAACAGCAGAGCGCGCGCTGAAGTCTCTTCAGCGGCAATGAAATCTAAAGGTACTAAAATAAATGTATGTATCACTTGCAAACTAGGAAGAATCATTTTCATAGATTAAAAGACAGAGGGACCATTAGATCATCTTGTCTGCCCTCCTGTATATCACAGGACATTAAACTTCATGCAGTTCTCCCTGTATTGAGCCCAGTAACTCGTGTTTGACTAAAGCATATCTTCCAGAAAGGTATCCAGTCTTGATCTGGAGACATCAAATGATGGAGCATCCACCACTTCCTTTGCGATTTGTTCAAATGGTGACGCACCCTCACTAGAAATTCGGCACTTTTTTTTTTTTTTTTTTTTTTAAACAGTTTGAATTTGTCTCGCTTCAGCTTCCAGCTGGTGTTATTGTTATGCTTTTTGCCAGTAATTGAAGAGCCTGTTAGAGCCTGGTATTTTCTCCTTGTGAAGGGTACGTAAACACTAACCAAATCATCTCTGAATTTTCTGTTTGATGAACTGAACAGATTGAGCTCTTTAAATCATCCACTGTAAGGCATTTTCCTCCAGTCCTTGAATAATGCACGTCTCTCTCTCTTCTCTGCACCTTTTCCAGTTTTTCCAACCTCCTTCTAAAAATATGGACAACAGATCTGTACACGGTATTCTAGTCTCAGTCTCAACCATCCCATGTACAGGAGGTAAAAATCACCTCCTTGTTCCTACTCATTAGTCCCCTGTTTATACATCCAAGGATCACATTAGCCATTTTTGCCACAACACCACACTGGGAGCTCATATGGCGTTGCCCGTCCACTACAGGGATGTCTGCACAGTGCTAAAAAAACCATCCTGGCACTGAGTCTCAGAGCCCGGGTCAGCTGACTCAGGCTGCAAGGCTAAAAACTGCCCTGTAGACATTTGGACCCAGGCTGGAGCCTGGCCTCTGAGCCCCACCCCCTCGCAGGGGCTGAGAGCCCGAGCTCCAGCCCAAGCCTGAATATCTACAATGTCATTTTATAGCCCCAAAACCTGAGCCCGGGCCAGCTGCAGCTGTACCACAGGTCTTTTAGCTCTATGCTGACGTACCCTATGACCCCGAAATCCTTTTCAGGACAGTCCCCCATTTTGTAGAGATGGCCTGCACTCCTGGTTTCTAGAAGCACGACCGTGCATTTAGCTGTATTAAAACTCATTTTGTTTGAATGGGCCCACCGTACCAAATGACCCAAATCCCTCTGTAGGACTGCCTTCTCCTGAGCTTTATTTACCGTTTCCCCAATCGTTGGGACACCTACACATTTAATCAGCAGGGATTTTATACTTCCTTCCAAATCACCGATGAAACTAATGACGAGCAACAGGCCTCGTACCAATCCCTATGGACCCCCCACTAGAAACACCTCATTCAATCATATCAAAACTAGGCTAGCTCTCAAAGAGGTGATGCAGTATCCTTCATTCGTCTGCACTGGGATCACCCAGCAATTATTAGTTCACATTAACAAGGGCCCATTATGCACACAAGGATTTTTCACAGTAACATACACGCTTAGTCACATCTTATCACTTACTCCATGGTCAAGAAGCTATTCTGCACAAACTAACTTCACAGAATAAATGTCAATGAACTTTGAGTTCTCAATCAACGGAGCCAACACTCCCCACCCCCCTCCTTTAAGGACAGTACAGTTAAAGATTAAAAGTCACATTGGACCTATCTTAATCAGAGCCATTCATTTGTACATTCCCCTACCTCTAAATTCTCAGAAACTGCTTAGGTTAAATTGTTCCTCCTGCTGGTATTCTGGTTAACTCTTGTGATAAAAATAATAGGTATTTCTCCAACTACTCCAAATGTATAGTTAAATTCTACACTGTGATAAAGGTATCACATCTGACCGCTGCAGATGTAACTAGAGCTTTTGTTTTTCCTACAGAAAAGCTTTGACTACCAAAAGGAACCACTGGCGTAGCCCCAGAGGGCATGTCATCAGACCTTTGTGTCTGAAAGTAATGGTTTATGTGCCATGCTATATTCTAGATATACACAGACCAAGGTATTTTTTGAGATGAGGGGAAATTTTGCATTACTTTTGCATCATGCTAGCCAAGATGTTTCCCCATTACTAGATAACTCAACAGGGCCATGAAGTTTTTAAGAGGGTCTGTACAGAAAGAATGCAAGATGGACATCATATAAAACGTGCTTGCTTTGTATAGAACTGAGAAAGCAAAAAAATGGGACATTCACCTGCTTTACAACATACCCCACAAGGAAAACAACCGACAGGGACTAGACAGGCTAAGGCCTTGTCTGCACTAGGCTGATTTCCCATCACTGCAGCTCACCAGTAGTAGTCACAGTGGTGCTATGCTAGCACTGACAGGTCACCATGTGGCATAGGCCTACTCTGGCTGGTCTACCACTACTGCTACCACCCATACTGCAGTGTAGATAGCAACAACAGTGGGGAGTCTTAAGGAGGAAGTTTTGCATAAACAGCCTCAGGAATGTCACAGGCAGTTTAGCCTGAGTAAGGGCTTTTAAGTGAGCAAATCAGGTTCTGTGGGGGTGAAATGCAGAAAAGTTGGGCGTGTGCAAAATCCAGCACCCCAACCTGGGGCGAGGCTCCTGTTCACACCCCACTTATCCTGGTAGCCTCACTATGGCAGGGTGTAAGAACAGCAACTACCTGAAACACTTGTGTAGCAAGTTGGGATCCATGTAGATGCTGATCTCCTGGCCTCCCTCACTACTGTCCACCGACTTCCTCCATGAGGTTACGGGGATGTGGAGGTGGCACTGAATTGCTTCAGCTAAGAGCTCTTTGGCTCTGAAAGAGTCAACGATATTAAGTATCGAGTTTTCAAACCGGGGTGCCTAAAGTCGGGTTCTTACGTCCTTATTTAGGTACCTAAATGAAAGTCAGGCCATTTTTACTTGGGTACCTACAGAGGGACTAACTAGCCCAACTGCAGAATTTTCAAACCAAGGTGCCTAGTCTTTAAGTAGCTGATCCTGTCAGAGTCAGCACCAATATCAGAGAAGTGTTGGGCAGGACAGCACCTCCAGAGGCCATCTAGTCCAGCCCTCTGCTCTGAGGCAAGAGCAAGTAAACCTAGACCATCCCTCACAGGTGTTTGTCTAATCAATTCTTAAAAACCTCCCATGATGGGGATTCCACAATGTCCATTCAAAGCCTAGTCCAGTGCTTAACTATCCTTATCCTTAGAAAGCTCATATCCAATCTAATTTTCCTTTGCTGCAGATTAAGCCAATTACTTCTTGTCCTACCTTCAGTGGATATAGAGAATGACTTATCACAACAATTTCATAGCACTCCGTGTAATTAATAGAGAGGAATTTGTTCTCTTTCTGCACATGGAAGTGTTATTGTAACCAGACCAACCTCAGCATACTGCCATATCTGTGGTTGTCCCACAGGAAGGCAAGGAAAAGAGATTACTGACAAAACCAAATAAAAGGGTGTGTGTCTCTTTAAGAGGGAATTGATTTACATTTAATTCCATAATTACAGTAGCCAGTTTTCTTGGCTAGCACATACAGCCAGTGATACCTGTAAACAGCAATTGAGGGTTTGCAATCCACAGACTATAAGTCACACAGCCTGACCATTTTGAAGCAAATCCAGTTTCAGAAAGGCACTAGCTATTTGAAGTGGAGAGCTGACAAAATTCAGAACTTTCAGCACCTGTGCGTGCATGCAGATACATACACACAAAATATTACCACACAGTACATCGCTAACAAGTGCATGATGAGATATTCCAGTAAAGCCTTTAGAGATCTTCTGCCCCATTAAGATAAGTTAGCGTGTATTCTATTTTCTATATTTTCTTATACTGTGCATTCTTGCAGTTCCGTCTATCAGACTTCCATTCCCTACCTCACCCCAGTCACGTATACCCAGGAGAGAAGGACAGCAAATTATGCAATGCCTGCCCTTGATTACTGTGTATTTAGGTTGTGCGAGGAAGCAGACAGAAAGAGGTAACACACTGAAGGAAGACATCAGGAAAGAGATAAATTTGATCTTCGGAGTTGCCTGGTTTTCTGGGGGCAGGTTCTATTGAATCGTATTGCTGTCCTCTAGTTATGCTGGGGCATGCATTAACTCTCTTGCATTTTAAAGTTAAATCAAGGGTGGCTAGAACCTCTCGGCCGGCATTTTTTCTTATGGTGTGTGCATGTGTACAAACCTAAAGATGTTAAACAGTGGGCATTTTATTTAGCTGCCATTCACAATCAACATCCAAACTAACAGGACAATCTAAAGGCTTTATTTTGAAGCAATGTAAAAGTCCCATAATACAGCATATATTATTCCCAACACATCGGCACTTCCAGTGAGCACCAGCGATGATCCCAGCAGGAGGAACGGGGGGAGGCTGAAGACACCAACAGGAATTTCCCTGAAATTCTGAACAAGGATTCAGAAAGGTTGGAGGGGAAGGCGAGAGAGAGATTCCTAACATCTTGCCCTGTAATTTTAACCTTTTCAAGTGACAGATTTTCATGCCTGGTCTTATTCAAACAGTTGCTATCAGAGCAATCTACCATGAGGACAGGAAGACCAGACCTAGTAACAGGCAACTTCTTTCCATAGTCTGAAATTAGGTACCATCCCTGAGTGTTGCGCTGTTTCAGATAGCTGGATGCATTATAGGAAAGAGGCAACAATACTAATGTCTTACCAGATATTTTAGTCAACCACGAGTTAGCTAAAAAACTCCGAATGGCTATTCAAGGGGCAAGAGATCACGCTGGGCTATTTACACACACACACACACACACACACACACACACGATTTTTAAAACCTGCAGATCACCATACTGTCTAGGTGCGGTATTTACTTGTTTCTCATGCCACCGTCTCCTGTGCTTCTAAACCTTTATCTTAAACAGTTAAACTGCCCCCAAACTATTCCTTCCTAAAAGGCTTTTAAACCAATCACTTCCAAAAGGGCAAACATTGACTTCCAGTAGGACAAGCTCTGACTTCCAGCTGTCAGATCAGCTCTCTGGCCGCGGAGCCTCTACTGCTCTGTCTATTCCAATTCAAGTCACATCACGAGAGTCCACATACCAAAGAGCACTTTAAATAAGACATGCATGCGAGCAATTCACGGTACAATCCAACCTTTTCCTTAAGCAATTAGAATCAAGATAGTAACCAAGTGCAACCCTTATACACATACTGTACATTTACGTACAATTAATATTATAAGCGTCACACAACTCTTGCTTACCATGAATGCTGCATACACTGAGAATTTTAATGTGCATTTCTTTAAATGATCCTGAAGGATTCGTCTTTGCTGGTTTGAATTCCTTACCAAAGATGCTTTAGAAAAGAAGAGCAAACCCCAACTTCTACACTGAAGGCTGTGATCAGAGAAAAGGCATTGTCAGGGTTGCCAACTCTTGCAATTTTTTCCCCATGACTCCTGTGATATTTGGTGTTTTTCTTAAAGCCCCAGCTCCTGGATTCATGTTACTACAGATGAATATCAGATATAGTTTAAAAAAAAAAACATTTCTAGCACTCATGTTTTCAGAGGAATGCTTGAAAATGTGACCCAGTGCACCCTGTAGGCTCAAGAACTGGATGGCAAATAAAAAGCACCCAACATTTATTTTTTTAAATGTCATTTTTTTCCTCATGAATTCTGAATGCTCGAGATTGGCAATACTGCAGTGTTCACATCTATTCCCAGACTTGCAAATGAGCAGGGAATTGGGTAAGTACACACACCCTACTGGACAGCCTCCCTGCAACCATAGTTGCTTCTGCTGCTTGCCCCTGCATTGCTACCTGCACTATGCTTGAAATGCACATATAAAAGCCATTTCAAAGTGCATGCACTGCCACTGCATTAGTGCATTTCTACATCCTACTCTTTGCCTGGCTACTAAACTGCTCAAATTACCATTTGAAACACAGCCATGTACTGCACTTTATGGACCAACATGACCGCTCCCTGTCCCAAGGAGATTAATCCATGGCCCTAATCCTGCAGCTGGATTTATATGAGCAGACCCTTGCATCTGCATGGAGGCCCATTGCTTTTACACAGTGCACTATGCAGGCACAAGGTTTCACCCCTACAGAGCCAACTGCAGGATCAGGCCCTATGTTTGCTGTTCTCTTAGTCCTCACCTTAGACTGGCCGTTCTTGGGTAACAGGAGGCAGGGTAGTTACATTTTACTTCCTTTTATTCAGGAAATATATTCTACCCTAGCAGATCTACCAGAGATAGAGAGAATTAGTTTCCCTGTATGAAATCTTTGGCTATGGTTAGATGGTTGCACCAGTCACTGGATTTTAAAATATGCAAGAAAAAAGGATGGATTTTCTAGCCAAGTGGTTCTCAACCAGGAAAATGTGTACCCCCTGGAAGACCTTTGCATAGGGTTACCATATTTTGTGCCTCCAAATGGAGGACACTCCACAGGGCCCCAGCCCCGCCCCCAGCCCCGCCCATGCCCCAACTCCGCCCCCTCCCCTGCTTCCCACGAACATTTAATTCGTGGGAAGCCTGAAGCAGGTAAGGGGGAGTGTGGGGGGAGGAGGCGCGGCCCAGGCTGGCCCCCCGGCGGCTCCAGCCTGGGTCGGCTCGGGCCCTGGGGTGCCAGCCCCGGCCCCCGGCCGACCACCCCCGGCCCGCCCAGCACTGCCGGCCCCCGGCGGCCCAGCGCACCCCCCGGCGGCCCGGCCCCGCGACCCCGGACCGGCTCCCGGCCCCGCGGCCCAGCGCACCCCCCC
>NC_048301.1:12133163-12182320 GCF_013100865.1 Trachemys scripta elegans | reverse complement strand
CCATAACAACTCTAACTCAGGAACCAACCCATGCAACAAACCTCGATGCCAACTCTGCCCACATATCTACACCAGCAACACCATCACTGGACCTAACCAGATCAGCTACAACATCACCGGTTCATTCACCTGCACGTCCACCAATGTTATATATGCCATCATATGCCAGCAATGCCCCTCTGCTATGTACATTGGCCAAACTGGACAGTCACTATGCAAGAGGATAAATGGACACAAGTCAGATATCAGGAATGGCAATATACAAAAACCTGTAGGAGAACACTTCAACCTCCCTGGCCACACAATAGCAGATGTTAAGGTAGCCAACAGCAAAAAAACTTCAGGACCAGACTCCAAAGAGAAACTGCTGAGCTTCAGTTCATCTGCAAATTTGACACCATCAGATCAGGATTAAACAAAGACTGTGAATGGCTATCCAACTACAGAAACAGTTTCTTCTCCCTTGGTGTTCACACCTCAACTGCTAGCAGAGCACCTCACCCTCCCTGATTGAACTAACCTCGTTATCTCCACACTGATATATACCTGCCTCTGGAGATTTCCATTACTTGCATCTGAAGAAGTGAGGTTCTGACCCACGAAAGCTTATGCTCCCAGTACTTCTGTTAGTCTCAAAGGTGCCACAGGACCCTCTGTTGCTTTTTACAGATTCAGACTAACACGGCTACCCCTCTGATACTTTAAAAGTTGTGGGTCTCTTGAAGTTGTAGCATTTTTGTCCTGGGCGGGGGGTGTTTAACTGCACTCGGATCCTTCACTCTGTCTGCATAGGGATAAATGAGCCTGTTTTCTGCTGTGAGAAACCCTTTCTATTGGGCTTCTGCCTGTTCCCTTTAAACAACCTGAGACCTAGCTCAGTACCTCATTCAGTTATAAGAACAAAGTTCCTGAAATGCATTCATACCAACTACTGATACGGTCAGTAGCTGCAAGCGGCTTCCTTAATGACTACATCAACCTACAAGCCTGAGGGTCTATTGGCTCCATCACGCAACTGTGTGGGATACCCAGTTTCTAAGCAATGAAGTCATCTCTCTCAGTGTGGTACATGGCTGTGGCTGGGCAGGCAGCTCTGGACCGGATTATCAGACAGTTCACCACTGGTCAGCCAGGATTTTTGAGGTTAACCTCATGGGCAGCGGGTGAAGCCCTTGGGGATGCTAGCCCCCTGCCTTGCCTCTTCTGGCCGAGGCCCCGCCCCTACTCGGTGCTCTCAGCCCCCCCATGTCCCCGGCCAGGATGGAGGTGTGTGGGGAGGCTGAGACCTCGGGCCCAGTTGGTGTCGAGCTCTCAGCCTTGGCTGGGACCGCGGCAGAAATCTCTGCCCTGGCTGGAGCTCTGAGCCTGGAGTCTCTCCCCTGATCCACCCTTGGCCCCACCCATAGCCCCACCCTATTCTGCCCCTTTCCTGCTTCCCCACCCCGCCCATGGCCCTGTCCCCTTTCCGCCCCCATTCTGCCTTTTCCCCCTGTGGCCCCGTCCCCTGCTTGCTCCTCCCCCCCCACTGCAGCCATGAGACTGAAAAGTTCTGTGTCCCCGCCCCAGGGCTGTGGGGGGAAAAATTGTCCAGGGTCCCCAAATCTGCCACTGCTCCCCGCCAGGCGGCACTAGGTTTGGGGAGGCTTAGCCTCCCCTAGCCTCCATTACACGCATGGACTAGCCTCCATAGTCCAAGGGTCCCCCATCTCCTCGGGGTACTCGGCAGCCCACAGTCCTGGTAGCTCCTCAGGCTACTCGGCAGCCTACAGTCCCGGTAGCTCTTCAGGGTCCTCCTCTGGGAGCAGAGGGTGATGCCACTTGGTCCCTGGACCAGGGGCCAGGAGCAAGGCAGAGGCAGCCAACTCCTTCCCTGGCTCCGGCCCAACTGCGCTGGAGACCCTGCCTCTTATACTTCCTGTTCCATGCACAAGGAGTGGGCCCGGCCTGGCTCTTTCCACCAGGGCATAAGTGCCGGAACTAGGGGTGCTGGGGTACTGCTGCACCCCCTGGCTTGAAGTGGTTTCCATTATATACAGGGTTTGCAGGTTGGTTAAATGGCTTTCAGCAACCCCACTATAAAAATTGTTTCAGCACCTCTGCACTGGGGGGGAGGCGGTGGGGGAGGGGGGCAGAGAGAGGTCCCTCCCTCTCTGGCTTGGAGGGAGGCCACTCCATCTCACTACACAGGATCATAAAGAAGCAAAAGTGAGCGCAGACCTCTTCTATGCCCTTGTAGGTCACCTTCATAAAAAGTTTTCTCTAATTGATTCCCAGACTCTCTTTAACCATTACCTCCTGTCCCCAACACAACCTCTGAGGCTATGCCTACACCCCAAAGAAAAACCCACAGCTGGCCCATGCGAGCTGACTCAGGCTTGTAGGGCTCGGGCTGCAGGGCTGTTTCATTGCCATATAGGGTTCGGGCTGGAGCCCAGGCTTTGGGATCCTCCCGGACCCCAGGCTCCTAGAGCCCAGGCTCCAGCTCGAGCCTGGAAGTCTTCACAGCAATGAAACCGCTCCACAGCCCGAGTCGGCTGCCATGGACAAGCCATGGGTGTCCAGTTGCTGTGTAGACGTACCTTGAGACAAAAAACTCCCTGGAAACCACTTAGGGTCTGATTTTTTTCTGGCCTGTCAAGCATGCCCAACTCCAGCTGATGTCATGGACAGCTGCAGCTGGTAACCACTCCTGAAAATGAGGAAGGCACTACAGATAGAGAAAAACACTCTAGCTAAACACTGCCTTTCAACCACACTAACTAAACTCAAGGATTTGGAAGCCACACCCTTTTCTCTGCAAGAAAAGGAAAAAGACCCCCCAGCCATCCTCCAGTCAGTAGGCTGCCTCATGCAAGGTCATCTGGGGCGCCATCCTGCAATATGCTGAGCACTCTAGTTAGTTGACGTCAATGGGAGCTTTGCACTTTGCAGAACTGAGCGACAGAAGTAGAGGCTGGGTTTTGCCCCGTGCCCAGTGGAGGAGAGCAAACTGCAGACAAGCAGCACGTTAATATCAAAAACAGTCAGTTCAAAAATAAACTGCATACGGATGGCGATGGGGGCGGGGGGTTGAAGTGCTATGAATCATAGCACAGCGTGTCAGTGTCAGGGATGTTAATGGCCGTTTTAAAACTCAGCCCTGCTTTCAAGGCAACGAATGAATTTGTTGACCTTTGGTGTGCCGTTGTCTCATTTCTCAGGACTCGGCTGGGCTGAAGGGGGAGTCAGTCGGGTTTTAATTGTAGACATTGGACCAACTTGTATTTTCGTAAATGTAGTGCAGGTGCCTAGTGCAATGGTTAAGTGGCACGTTAAATAATTCTGTGAAATGCCACAAGCGATGGGATGGCTGTGAGTTCACAAGCACAGGAGTCAGGAAATTTCCACCTATGAGATGTAATCCTGGCTCCCTTAGAGTCAGTGGCAAAATGCACATTGACTTCCAAGGGGGCAGGATTTCACCCCCATTCTCACAGCAAGTAAGGCATAGGTAGTGTTTTGCTTTGCTGTGGGTCAGATCCTGCTTTGCTCACCCACACCAGGAATCCCATTGATGTCACTAGGACTAGCCATGTTAAGAAGGGGAGTAGGATTTCATCTATTATATGGTATGGGCCTGAACTTGTGCCTATTGGAATTAATGAGAGTTTTGTCCCTAATTTCAGTGGGAGCAGGACTGGACCCTGTATATGCAACTTCACTGAGTTATGGCCAATATGAGAAGCATAATGTTGAATATCTTGATGTTTGTGCAAAATCAGAGCCCAGCAGTGAATTAATGGCTTCTGTTTAGTTTCCTTGCTCTGAAAAGAAAACACCAGTGTCAGATATGGGACTGTGTACTATCGAGCACACAGCTGAACAACGTCTTTTTCTCAATTTTCTTTGTGCTCAGTGGGCTACAAACTCCACTACATTTTTGTCCTTGGGCAAGCTGAAACTTTCTTTTTTTGGAAGTCTTTTTACACTATATTGGATTGAAAAGAATAAGGTATATTTAAAGTGACATTTCAGTAATACACATACAGATGGAACACACAGGCATATATCACAGTGGGCTGAGGACTTATTAGCTTTCAAGAGTTTGAGTTAACAACCAAACCAAGTTAAAAAACCAGGATAGCAGGAGCCCCTGCCTCTCCCAGCATGATCCCCTGCAAGGCCTCAACCCCGGAGGGAAACCCCTACCATCTCCTCCCAGGCTCCCCTCCCTGCTGGCTCGATGCTTCCTTGGGGGAAGGGACTTTAGGGTCTTCCCTTCTCTGCTCCACAGCCAGCCCTGCTCTCCCACCCCCGTCCCGGGCAGCGGGGGCAACACAGGCTCCCCCTTCATCCACCACTGCAGTTTCTTACTGGGCCAGGCTGCTGGGGGCTCATTTTAGCACCGCCAGCCCTCAGATGCCGCTGCCAGCAGCTGGGACCAAGCTCTTCGCAGCCAGCGCCTTGCACTCTGGACGAACAGCTTCCCGATCTCCCCCAAATAGAGCCCCTGGCCTGTGCCTCTCACCGGCTCCTTACCCTTCCCTGCTGGCTCGAGGCTTCCCACGGTGCCCAGAGGAACTGCCGCAGGTTCCAGCAGGAGGCCCTCACAGGCAGAACAGGACCTGGGTGCCAGCCGTGCTCCCTCCAGAGTTCCGGTTGCCTCCGCCCCCAAGCCTCCCTCTTCCCTGCTGGTTTGAGGCTTCCTGCTGGTCCCTAGTGCTGACAGGCACTGCTATGGGTTCTGGCAGGTTGTGGGCCCAAGTGCCAGCTTGATCCCTGCCACGTGAGATGCGTGGTAGGTACCAGAGGAGAGGGAATATTGCAACTGAATGTGGATTGTTGCAGTGCACATACAGTTCAGATTTCACATGCTGTGGCCCTGGATGCCTGGTCAATGCACTGTGCCTCAGAGCTGTAGCGCTGTATGCAGAGTGGCTCTACAGACAGAGGAGGCAGGTATTTCTCCCCCAACTCCTGCCCGTGCTCCCTGGAGCAGGGCAGCATACAGCCCAATACCTGGGCTATGCACTGCTGTGCAGGATTATAATGGAATGCACCTGTACATTGGTGCATGCTGTTTTGTTTCACTCATTCATGCCATCCCTGTTCTGTCGTTGGTGTTTTTCAAGTCTAGCAATGAGGACTACACACATGCCGAGTTTGATGTTTTAAATCTAATCTGCTTTAGTTCTCCATGTGCAAGAACAAGTGCTTGAGATTTCTATTTAAACCCCTTCCCACCGCAACCCTCCAAAACCGCCCAAACCCCTTTTATTTTACACTCTGGTAATTCAACTGGCTGTCTTCTACAATTTTTTCCAAAAAATAATTTGTCTCTGAGTTGTGATTAAGCATGAGAAATTTCTCCCCAAAAGGTCATTTAATTTGAGAGAGAGGAGAGTATAAATTAATGAAAAGCAGAGGCTTGCAGTGAAATTGCTGAGCCCTGGCTATAATGGGCTAAAATCTGCTCCCTTACAGCCTTGCAATCTCATAAAACATTTAAATGAGGTTGCAGGGATGTAAAGAGGAAGGGAATTTGGCCCAGTGTGGTTAACGAGCTCCACCCAGCTTTTTAGAAGTCAGAAAAAATTGGCAAGATCCAAATGATTTAAATCAAAACAGACAAATGGATTAATTATTAAAAGGCTGTAGATACAGATTTTTCATTGCTCCCTATTTATTAATGCTCCTTAGAAATGGGAACTGCAGTATTTTTGATACACAGTTGGCCTCTGCATCCTTTTCAGCTTTTATCAGCAATTGGCAATACCTCCCAGATTTTTCTGCTCTCTTGCAATTGAAAATGAGAGCATCTGTTTAACAAAATGTTGCATCAAAACAAAAGTTTGTGTTTTTTCCCAAACCAGTGTATTGGGGTTTTTTGTTTCTTTTTTCCCCCCATCATGAATGTGACTGAAGAGAACATCTCTACCAGGGGTAAACCCAGACATGCCTCATTTTTCTTAGCAAGCTGTGCAGGGTGTGAGGGGATGCCCGGCATTCATAGAATATTATAGGGTTGGAAGAGACCTCAGGGGGTCATCTAGTCCAATACCCTGCTCAAAACAGGACCAATACCAACTAAATCCTCCCAGCCAAGGCTTTGTCAAGCGGGCCTTAAAAACCTCTACGGATGGAGATTCCACCACCTCCCTACGTAACGCATTCCAGTGCTTCACCACCCTCCTAGTGAAATAGTGTTTCCTAATAGCCAACCTAGATCACCCCCACTGCAACTTGAGATCATTGCTTCTTGCTCTGTCATCTGCCACCACTGAGCTCCATCTTCTTTGGAACCCCCCCCCCCCCTTCAGATAGTTGAAGGCTGTTATCAAATCCCCCCTCACTCTTCTCTTCTGCAGACTAAATAACCCCAGTTCCCGCAGCCTCTCCTTGTAAGTCATGTGCCCCAGCCCCCTAATCATTTTCGTCCCCCTCCGCTGGACTCTCTCCAGTTTGTCCACATCTCTTCTGTAGTCGGAGGACCAAAACTGGACACAATACTCCAGGTGTGGCCTCACCAGTGCCGAGTAGAGGGGAATAATCACTTCCCTCAATCTGCTGGCAGTGCTCGTACTAATACAGCCCAATAGGCCGTTGGCCTTCTTGGCAATGAGGGCACACAGTTAAGAACATAAGAATGGTCATACTGGGTCAGAGCAATCATCCATCTGGCCTGGTATCTTATCTTCTGATAGTGATCAATGCCAGGTACTTCAGAGGGAATGAACAGAACAGTGCAGTCATCGAGTGATCCATCCCCTGTCATCCACTCCCAGCTTCTACCAGTCAGAGGCTTAGGAACACACAGAGCATAGGGTTGCATCCTTGGCTGTCCTGGCTAACAGCCATTGATGGACCTGTCCTTTGTGAACTTACCTAATTATTTTTTGAACCCAGTTATACTTTTGGTCTTCACAACATTCCCTGACAATGAGTTCCACAGGTTGACTGTGCGTTGTGTGAAGAAATACTTCCTTTTGTTTGTTTTAAACCTGCTGCCTATTAATTTCATTGGGTGACCCCTGGATCTTGTGTAATGTGAAGAAATAAATAACATTTCTCTATTCACTTCCTTTACACCATTCATGATTTTATAGACCTATATCATATCCCCCCATAGTTGTCTCTTTTCCAAGCTGAAAAGTCCTAGTCTTTTAAATCTCTCATATGGAAGCTAGTCCATACCTTTAATCATTTTTACTGTTCTTTTCTGTACCTTTTCCAATTCCAATATATCTCTTTTGAGATGAGGCGACCAGAACTGCATGCAGTATTCAAGGTATGGGCATACCATGGATTTATATAATGGCATTATGATATTTTCTGTCTTATTATCTATCCCTTTCCTAATGGTTCCTAACATTCTGTTCGCTTTTTTGACTACCTCAGCACATTGAGCAGATGTTTTCACAGAACTATCCACAAGAACTTTCTCGAGTGGTAACAGCTAATTTAGACCCCATCATTTTGTATGTATAATTGGGATTATGTTTTCCAATGTGCATTACTTTGCATTTATTATCATTGAATTTCATGTGCCATTTAGTTGCCCAGTCACCCGTTTTTGTGAGATCCCTTTGTCATTCTTTGCAGTCTGCTTTGGATTTAACTATCTTGAATAATTTTGTATCTTCTGCAAAATTTGCCACCTCACTGTTTACCCCCTTTTCCAGATCATTTATGAATATGTTGGAAAGCACTGGTCCTAGTATAGATCCCTGGGGGCCACTACTTTTTGCCTCTCTCAATTCTGAAAACTGACCATTTATTTCTACCCTTTGTTTCCTGTCTTTTAATGAGTTACTGATCCACGGGAGGGCCTTCCCTCTTATCCCATGACTGCTTACTTTGCTTAAGAGCCTTTGGCGAGGGACCTTGTCAAAGGCTTTCTGAAAGTCAAAATAAACTATAGCAGGGATCTCAAACTCAAATCACCATGAGGGCCACATGAGGACTAGTACATTGGCCTGAGGGCCACATCACTGAAATCTTCCATGAGGCCCCACCCCCATTCCAACCCCTTCCCCAAAGTCCCCACCTCAACTTGGCCCCCTCCTTGCCCCTATTCCAACCCCTTCCCCAAATCCCCGCCCCGGCCCCGCCTCTTTTCCACCTCCTCCCCGAACGCACCGCGTCCCCGCTCCTCCCCCCTCCCTCCTGGAAAGTCCTAAGCACTGCCAAACAGCTGTTTGGCTGCAGGAAAGCACTGGGAGGTAGGTGGTGGAGCCGGGACATGGCACACTGCGGGGGGGCGGGGGGAGGAGGGGAGCTTGGTGGGCTGCAGGAAATAACCCCGCAGGCTGCGTGTTTGAGACCCCTGCACTATAGCCACTGGATCATCCAGGTCCACCATGTTTATTGACCCCCTTCAAAAATTTTAATAGATTCTAATAGGTGAGGCGTGATTTCCCTTTACAAAAGCCATGTTGATTCTTCCCCAACAAATCATGTTCATCTACGTGTCTGATAATTCTGTTATTTATTATAGTTTCAACCAATTTGCCTGGTACTGAAGTTAGGCTTACCAGCCTGTAATTGCAAGGATCGCCTCTGGAGCCTTTTAAAAAAATTGGCATCACATTAGCTATCCTCCAGTCATCTGGTACGGAAGCTGATTTAAATGATAGGTTACAGACTACAGTTGGTAGTTCTGCAATTTCATATTTGAGTTCTTTCAGAACTCCTGGGTGAATACCAACTGGTCCTGGTGACTTATTACTGTTTAATTTATCCAATTTGTTCCAAAACCTCCTCTGTTGACACCTCAATCTGGGATAGTTCCTCAGATTTGTCACCTAGAAAGAATGGCGCTGACATGGGAATCTCCCTCACATTCTCTGCAGGTGAAGACTGATGCAAAGAATTCATTTAGTTTCTCCGCAATGGCCTTATCTTCCTTGAGTGCTCCTTTAGCATCTCGATCATCCAGTGGTCCCACTGATTGTTCAGCAGGCTTCCTGTTTCTGGTGTACTTAAAAAATTTGTTGCTGTTAGTTTTTGAGTGTCTGGCTAGTTGCTCTTCAAATTCTTTTTTGGCCTTCCTAATTCTGCTTTTACACTTGACTTGCCAGAGTTTGTGCTCCTTTCAATTTTCCTCAATAGGATATGACTTCCAATTTTAAAAGGATCTACTCTGTCATTCCTGGGTATTTTGTACCCTGATATCATCATGTCCCATTGATTATCATCATTCCACCAAGTTTCTGTGATGCCTATTATATCAATATCCTCATTTAATACCAGGCACTCCAGTTCACTCATCTTAGTGTTTAGACTTCTGGCATTTGTATATAAACACTTATGAAATTTGTCACTTTTTAGCTGTCTGCCATTATGTAATGTAATTGAATGGGACTCTTTTTCATTTGACTGTTTCTCTTCAGTTCCTATCTGTACTTTATCAATTTCTATCCTCTCCTCTTTACTAGGATATAGAGAATCCTTGTTTAATAGAGCCTCCCCTATGGGATGTTTCTGTCCGAATCATGTGCTCCTCCACCTGTCGGCTTTCCCCTTAGCCCTTAGTTTAAAAACTCTTCTACAACCTTTTTAATTTTACATGCCAGCAATCTGGTTCTGTTTTGGTTTGGTGGAGTCTATCCTTCCTATATAGGCTCCTCCTTTCCCAAAATGTTTCCCAGTTCCTTATAAACCTAACCCCCTTCTCCCTACACCATCATCTCAGCCACAAATTGAGACCCTGCAGTTCTGCCTGTCTAACTGGCCCTGTGCATGGAACTGGAAGCATTTCAGAGAATGCTACCAAGGAGATCCTGGATTTCAGTCTCTTACCTAGCAGCCTAAAATTGGACCTCTCTCCTACTCTTCCCTATGTCACTGGTACCTACGTGTACCATGATCACTGGCTTCTCCCCAGCATTGCACATAAGCCTATCTAGATGTCTTGAGATCTGGAAAATGATTTAGCAATTAAAGATTGGCCATTTCTAGGTGAACCTCTAGCTTGGCCTTCCCTACCTATGGTGGTGCCCTACGCAGCCCGAGCACCTGCACCCCCCTGCAGGGGGAGGGGGGATTGCGCTGAAGGGCTGCAGGGCTGTGGAGGCAGGAGCTTTGGGGGGCAGCAGCAGGGCAGGGAGGCCCAGGGCAGCGTGGGGGATTAGTGGGGAGCCAGGAGGCAACAGCAGGAGTCGGGCCCATCCCCCTGCACTCACCAGCGGCGGTGGCGGGAAGCAGATCAACCCGGCCCCAGCCCACTCCACTTCCCCTGCTCTCAGCCCTGTCGCTTGTGGGAGGGGGCTTAGAGGAAGGGGTCAGGCCTGCCCCCACACTCACCGGCAGTGGCAGCGGGAAGCCATGCAGCTGGGAGTTGGCGGAGTGGGCTGGGGCCAGGTCACTCTGCTTCCCAATCAGCTGTTTGGCGTGGCAAGCCTGAGAGGGAGGAGAAGCGGAGCTGTGGCGCGCTCGTGGGAGGAGGCGGAGCAGAGGTGAACTGGGGCGGTGGGGCGCAGCAAGTAAGGGGGGGGTGCAGAGCAACCACTCCTCACCCCAGCTCACCTCCGCTCTGCCTCCTCCTCCTCCTCCTCCTCCTCCCACAAGCAGGCCGCTCAGCTCCGCTTCTCCTCCCTCCCAGGCTTGCCGTGCCAAACAGCTGATTGGTGTGGCAAGCCTGGGAGGGATGGGGGAGAAGCGGAGCTGCGGCGCGCTCGTGGAAGGAGGCGGAACGGAGGTGAGCTGGGGTGTGGGGGCCCCGGGAAAGGCCGCAGCAAGTAACGGGGGGTGCAGAGGAACCGCTCTCTGCTCCAGCTCATCTCCACCTCCTCCCCTGAGCACGCTGCCGCTACTCCGCTTCTCCCCAGCTGATTGGCGCGGCAAGCCTGGAAGGGAGGGAGGGAGAAGTGGACCGGCGGCGGCGTGCTCAGGGAGGAGGCGGAGCCATGGCAGCACTTTAATGTGATTTGTGTACTCGCAGCTGAGCGGCATGAGGGGCGTAGCTACCAGCTGGTGCACTGTCTATACCGGCGCTTTACAGCGCTGAAACTTCCTGTGCTCAGGGGGGTGTTTTTTCACACCCCTAGCAAGAAAGTTGCAGCACGGTAAAGTGCCAGTGTAGACAAGCCCTAAGGCCACTACACAGCTTTTAGTAACATGTCTGCGTTGCCACAGCTGTGCCGCTAAAAGTTGTGCAGTGTAGCCGCTGTTTGTTGGCTCTCCTGTTGACAAAAAACTTCCACCCCCAACGAGCTGGGTTAGCTTTGTCAGCAGGAGCATGCGCATTGTTCACACTGGCACTTGTTGCTTGTTCACACTGGCACTTTTGTCTTTCGGCGAGGGTGTGGGGGATAGGGAGGTTAACACCTCTAAAAGACAAAAGTTTTGTCGATCAATTGCCAGTGTAGACATAGCCTAAGAGGGTTAAGTCTGGCAGGCTTATTATTCCCAATCTCTCTTATCAAGGGATAACAATGAGTGTGCTGGGAGGAGAAAGCGGTCTTCCTCTGAACCCTGTTACATGGGGAATAGGGATCCCAACACACCTTGCCTTGCATTGGAGCTTTGGGTGATGAACACCAAAATCTCATTGGCGTGTGCAACTTTAACTCTGACACAAGGATCAAAACAGTCCCCACTCCTTTATCTTCTTCTTAGGAGAGGGAAAGTAAGACATCCTGGCCTAATGCATTACAAAGTGACATCGCTGAGCTGACTGGGCCAATTCACACTTCCTTTCAAGATGTACCAAGGTTGAGTGTTAGACCTCTGGGATGATGAGCCTTCATGTCCTGTTTTTCAGAAGGAAACCTTTTACTCTCTCCATGTTACAAATCCTCAAGTAGTTAGGTCCTTGCAGCAGTAAAGAATAGTCATTTAATTGTTTTTTGTTATAGCGTCTTCTTCCCGGTCATTCTTTTTTTTTAACAAGTCCGAGTGTATCATTAGGTGTAGCTCATCTGATCCAGCCGTCTGTTTTTGCTCTGTTTCCGCTCTGCCGCTTTTCTGTTTATATTTTGCTGTCTGAGAGATTGTGTTTTGACATCCAACCTCAATCATGTGGAGCAGGTGGAACAGCGCATTGTCATTCATCTGTCACTGCATCATTTACCTGCTTCAGTGACTTATCGATTTCCTGTTCATACCTGTTCCTGCATCTCTGAGGTTGTTTTTCCCACTCTCTGGGAAACATTTCTCACTTGCACCCCTCCTTCCTTTTCATTTACTCTGTGTAATAGTCAAAGGGAACTCTTTTTCTTTGTAGGGGGTCCTTCACTTTCCCCGATTACTCTTCTGCCTCAACTAGAAGCTTGGCCTAAGTGTGTGTGGGGGCGGGGGTCTAAGGTTCTGTCAGCATCTTTTCTATAACCCCCTCCACCTTGAATGGCCCCTTGAAATATATGTTAACTTCTTATTCTAAACAATCTGTTCCTTCTTGTGTTTAGCTGTGATACTCTGAGTAAGTTTCCCAGACCTGAAGAAGAGCCCTTTGTAAGCTTGAAAGCTTGTCTCTCTCAAAAAGAGAAGCTGGTGCAATAAAAGATATTACCTCACACTCCACATCTCCTCAGCCCTGCTCAGTGTGCAGGCAATTTGGATAATGCTGCTGGAAATGCAGCTCATTAGAATGACAAGGTGGGTGAGGTAATATCTCTTATTGGACTAGGTTCTGTGGGTGAGAGAAAGAGACAAGCTTCTGAGCTTACATAGAACTCTTATGAGTCAACAGTGTGGCCTTGTTGCCAAGAAGGCTAACGGCATTTTGGGCTGTATAAGTAAGGGCATTGCCAGCAGATCAAGGGACATGATCACTCCCCTCTAATTGATATTGGTGAGGCCTTATCTGGAGTACTGTGTCCAGTTTTGGGCCCCACACTACAAGAAGGATGTCCAGCGGAGGGTAACAAAAATGATTAGGGGGCTGCAGCACATGACTTATGAGGAGAGGCTGAGGGAACTGGGATTGTTTAGTCTGCAGAAGAGAAGAATGAGGGGGGATTTGATAGCTGATTTCAACTACCTGAAAGGGGGTTCCAAAGAGGATGGATCTAGACTGTTTTCAGTGGTAGCAGATGACAGAACAAGGAGTAATGGTTTCACGTTGTAGTGGGGGAGGTTTAGGTTGAATATTAGGAAAAACTCTTTCACTAGGAGGGGGTGAAGCACTGGAATGGGTTACCTAGAGAGGTGGTGGAATCTCCTTCCTTAGAGGTTTTTAAGGCCCGGCTTGACAAAGCCCTGGCTGGGATGATTTAGTTGGGGATTGGTCCTACTTTGAGCAGGGGGTTGGACTAGATGACCTCCTGAGGTCCCTTCCAACCCTGATATTCTATGATTGTTCAGGTAGTATTTCTGATCATAATACAAAGCAAACCCATGCTTCTCTGGTTGAATAATTTGCATTGTTCTCATTTTGTGGCAGCTGTTTCAAAGGATCTTTAGTGCATGAGGTCTCTTCTGATTGGAGATGAGCAAGAATCGAAACACAATGTCTGCATCCACTTAGACTTTTGGGATGTGGATTTGGATCAGAATCCAAATATCTCCTCTCCATACATCTGTAGTGTTGGTCTCTTAGGGTTTGTTTTCACTACCGGGGTAAGTCCACTTAAGTCACGCTACTCCAGCTACATGAATAACGTAGGTGGAGTCGACATAGCTTAGATCGACTTACCCCGGTGTCTTCACTGCACTGCGTCAACAGGAGACGATCTCCGGTTGACTTCCCTTACTCTTCTCAGAGAGCTGGAGTACTGGGGTCGACCAGATAGCGCTCTGCCATTGATTTAGAGGGGTTTAAGCTCTGCTCAGACTGCAACAGGCTTATGCCTGTTAGTAACCTGCATGGCAGCTGTTTGAAGTGCCTGGGGGAATCCCATATAAAAGAGAAGTATTGCATTTGTAAAAACTTTCATCCCAGGATACAGAAAGAACGCGACATTTGCTTGAGGGTCCTCCTCATGGAGGCTGCTCGTCTCCCAGGGCTTCAACTTCGGTGTGTAGCGCACATCCGGTACCGGGCTCTTCCCAGCACCGGTTCCCTTTGCTGGTGTCCAAGAAGAGAGACCCGGCACTGAGCAAGCCGGATCAAGGGGCATTGGGAAAAGGACCCTGCTGGGGGCACCTATCCACACCGGAGCTGCAAGGGGGCACTGCTCCAGGGAGTACCCCCTAAGGGACCCACCACCGACTCCGGGGAGTGGTAGGGGACCCAGGCTGATGACGCAATCAACACCCTCTAAGCTCCCGGTGCCTGGGGAGCAACAAGTGCTCCTGCCATCCAACTAAAGCTCCCCACAAGGGCAAGTTGGCTGTGAGGGCCTCCCAGAAGGCGAGTGAACACCGCTGGTCTCCAGAGCCAAGGCAGAGCCTTGTGTCGCCACGCTATTGGTCTCCTCGTCAGCCCAGGTCGCTGATTCACCGCTACGGGTCACCGGCACCGCATTTCCAGTCTCCGTCCTCACGCCAGGGCTCGCCTAGAGAGAGATGCTGATCATCTCACAGTCGCCCCTGGTCATCTTCACGCCAACAGTCACCGTCACTGAGGCCTCGGGGATGCTCCCCAGCTTGGCGCTGCTCCCCTACGCTCGGCACCGGTTGGATATTCCAGGCACCAGTCACCTGCAGCGATGGTTAGCCACCAGACCCAGGCTTCAACGGCCCTGCCCTGGTCTCCGGAGGAAGAGGACTTCTCCGGCATGGAGGGGGAGTTCAGTCCCTCGCCTAGACAGCAGCGTGACTGGGCTCCGGAAGGTGCATCCGCTTTGGCGATGCCAACCTGGCATCAGGGCCAGTGGCTGACACAATGGCCCTTTTGGAATGCCTGGGGCGTACTCGTTATGCCAATGGCCCAGTCCCACCAGTCCTCGGTCGCCGCATCAGACAAACCTTAGTCGGCACCAGCGGCACTGATGGCACTGGGCCTGGTTTAGGACGCACTGGTGGGCGCTGTGATGGAGGAGCAGGTGCCCACCCCGTGACCCCCTTCCCCTGAAGGGGAAGATGCCCTGGGCCCTCCCCCTGTAGTCCAATCATCCTCCCCCTCTCCGGACGAGACAGTGGCGGGGCCCTCCTGGGCTAGTCCACTAGATGACTTCAGAGAGCATCAAGTGCTGCTTCTCCGGGTGGCCACCAACTTGGACCTGAAGGCGGAGGAAATGGAGGAGCAATTGGCTGTGCTATTGAGTGTGCTTTCGTCATCCACCCCCGCTTGTGTCGCACTCCTGGTACATGAAGGGGTACTGAATATTGCCAAGACCATCTGACAAGCCCCATTCTCCATTCTGCCCACTTCCAAGATGGCGGAAAAGAAGTATTTTGTTGGTCATATTGGCGGCCAGCGAAAAGGACAAGCAGGGGCCAGCCAGTTCCACCCCCAAAAATAAGGAGGCCAAGAGATTGGACCTTTTTGGAGGCAAGATTTATTCCATGGCCAGTTTCCAGTTCCGGGTGGCAAACCACCAGGCCCTTTTGGGGTGCTATAATTTTAACTTGTGGGACTCCCTCAAGTTTAAGGACTCCATGTCCCAGGCGGCGGCTCAAGAGTTCGGGGCTCTGGGGGAGGAAGGTACCGCGGCAGCTCAGTGCTCCCTCCAGATGGCCTGGGATGCGACTAATTCTGCTGCCAGGGTGGTCACCTTGGTGGTGGTCATGAGGCATAATTCCTGGCTCCAGACCACCGGCCTGTCCTAGAGATGCAGGCCTCTATGCAGGACCTCCTGTTTGACAGGGTTGGCCTGTTCTCTGACCAGACAGACGCGAGGCTACACGGCCTAAAGGCCACCCTCCGCTCACTGGGGTTGCATACTCCTCAGTCTGATGGCAGCCATGCTGACCACCCCCACTGCCAAGGCAGTGGCAGCCTCGGCAGGGACCTGCAAGCAGAAGGGACACTGGTTTTAGCCACTGCTGCCCTTCATCCTCCCGCTCACCAGCACAGCCTGGCCCGGTGAAAAACCGCGGGGGCCAGAAGCCCTCGTTTTGAGGGTGCTCTCGAGAGCAACGCACCAGTCACCTCCCAGGATCTGCCCCACGTTTTCCTTGACCATCTCCGTCCATTCCATTCGGCCTGGTTGAGGTTATCTCAGACTGTTGGGTGTTAGACATCGTGTCATCAGGCTACACCCTCCAGTTTTCCAGTAACTTTATACACACTAATAATATACATAGTTGGACAGAACAATGGGTTTCAGCAGATCATGACCTTTGATATGATCCCTTACATGGCATGCTTTGTATGAAATATCACAACCATATATGAATATATAATGATAAATATGGGGTTATAGGGTGCCATTCTGAGGTACAGTGTGTCACAGGTAGCAACTTGGGTACTGCCCTATAATTTTTTTAAAAAATTACATTAATTTTAATTCACGATTTGGGCAAATGAATTTTTCTTCTTCTAATAAAAGAATCTTACTGCTCAGGGTAGAACAAGATATTTCTCCTTTGCTATAAATCGGACAAATGGCTGTTTCTTAAAACTTCTGGATAACAAGAATGTAACAAATGGTAATGGAGAAGTTCTGAATACTGAAATCTTCTCCCATGAAGGTTTTCTTGAAATAAAAATGAAGGGCCAAATTCATCCTGGTGTAACTTCATTGACACCAGTGGGGTTACAACAAGGATCCATCAAGTGATCCTTCCCCTTTCGCTCATTCCCAGCTTCTGGCAAACAGAGGCTAGGGACAGCATCCCTGCCTATCCCGGCTAATAGCCATTGATAGACCTATCGTTGTTACTATCCTGTGTCTGTCAGGTACCCATTTCTCACTAGGAATTCTCCCCACGCCTGTTGTTGCGTCCCAGACAATCAGATGCCCCCTCTAGCTGCAGAAAATGCCCTCACCCTAAGTAATCTCTCCAAAGTGATAAGGCAAACAGATGAGAGGTGACCTGTCATGTATATGGTACCCTCAAGGAGGGTGATATCCCCATCCTGGCAGTGCCATTTGAGGTTCCCTCTGGGCCCTCAGTCACTCACTCTTCACCTGCCTCCTCCTCTGGGGATGGATGTGGGGCAAGGATTGGATACAGAAGGTGTACCAAGGAACCTTTTTTTAGTGCCTTCCATCTCATTTCTGTCTCTTTCAGCATGGTCACAGGGGAGAGGTGGGAAATCTGACACGGTGCCTATCACAGTGAGTTCTTGTCCTTGACTAGGGCTTCTAAGTGAAACTGTCACTACAACTACTACTAATAATTAATAAACAATTCAGATTTGCTGCTGTCTGGAATCTGCCTGATTTTTGTAATGACCTAAAATCCATGGGAATAATAAGGAAAGTGGATGATGCCAAAGTGAGAAACTTGAGTGAATGTGAAGCCAATCCCGGGACCTGGGCAAGGCCATTCTCCACTGGTGATGGGAAAGCTGGCCCCACGTGTTCTCTGACCACAGCACCAGCTGTTCCATAGAACAAAACTGCCTCTTCCCTCTGTGACCTACCTGTCTGCTTCCCAGCACTGCACCCGCAACACTTCCTCTGGCTGTCTGACACAAATGCAACTGGGATCTGTGACCCTGGCCATTCTCTGGCCACTCCACTAACTGATGAGAGCAGAGCTGCGCCCTTTGCGTGCGCCACAGAGAACTCACACTTTTTTCTGTGCTGCACACTGCTGTGAGGTTTTGTGCAGTTTCGTAATGTAAAATGATCTTTGTTGTTAACCATAACATAGAGGCTGCTTGCCACTAGGAATCAGAAAGGTCCCTGGTAAAGTTACTGCAATACTGCTAGTAGACCAACCTGGGGTAAGTTATAATTACAATTTCTAGTGATAGGTAATGTAGCTGGGGATCCTAGGTGCTCAGATAAGTATTTTGACACTTAGCTAAACCTCTCCATGTCCGGACATTCTTCCGAAAAAGTTCTAAAAGCTGTCAGGTGCTTAAGGGAATAAAAGTCCACTGGGACATGAGCTGTGGCGTATCACACCTCCTGCTCTCAGCACTCCAGCTGCCCGTGAGCTATTCTGTATTGCTGTTCCAACTAGGTATTCTCAGCAGCCAATTAAGTTCCTTAGGGTTCCCCCCCCACCCCCGGCCTGTTTTAAAGCCTTCTAAAAATAACAAATTTTATAGATCAAACCCTGCTGATCTTTCGTGAGCCAGGGGCCTCCTGAAAGGCAAAACTTCTGTTGACATCAAAGAAGAGCAGGGTTTTTATTTTTTCATTCATTTCAGATTCTGTCCTCTGCTACATATGCATTGCTTCCCTTTATTTCAGTGGAGGCTGGGAATGCATACTCGATTGCAAGCTCCTTGGGACAGAGACTGTCTTTGTGTTACGTATATAGTGCCCAGCAAAATGGGGCGGGAATCCTTGATTGGGGCATATAGGTGCCACCACAATGCAAATAATAACAAACTAATGAATTGAGAGGCAGGATTTGACCCAGAGACAGGGAGTGTAAAAACATAGCACTAACTTTGTGAACTAGTGTTTACATGAAGATATAGCAGCTAAGGGTTAACATATAAACAAAAATGTAGTCCCACTCTCTGAACAAGAAAGAGACTATATATGACCCCTCTCACTGCAGTATCTGGGCACCTCACAGTCTCTAACATATTTATCCTCACAACCTTCCTATGAGGCAGGGCAGTGCTAGAATCCCCCTGTTACAGATGGGGATCTGAGGCACAGAGAGGTTAAGTAACTTGCCCAAGGTCACACAAGAAGTCTCTGGCAGAGTAGGGAATTGAACCTATGTCTTTCAAGGGCTAAACTAGTGTCCTAACCACTGGGCCATCCTTCCTGTCACAGCTAAGCTCTTCCGTGTTGCAGGCAGAATCTGAAAAAGATTTGGGGCCAGAATTCACTACTTTTACATTGGCCGGTGCCTAGTAAAATTCATCATGAACCTCTGCCATACAGGCAGCTCTGGCACACTCCCTTAGTCTGTTGGTTATTGTGGCTTCCATCCTAGGCACCTGAAACCACTTTTGTTTCTTTTCTTTTACCTCTGGCGCTGTCAGAGCCCTGGGGTGCCCAATGATGTACATGAGCGCAGGGAAACATTGTCATGGTGGGGTTCACTCACTGGAGTATTCTGGGGTTTGGCTGCACATTTCATTTGCCCCTGAATGCTGGTCTGTGGGAGCATCAGGTCGGACGTGTGGATTGTCTGTCTCCTCTTGCCTCTTTTGCCCTTCCCAGCATTTGTGAAATGTGCTGTTGTTTGGAGGAAGCACTTCCTCACAGTGACTGGCAGGTGGCGCTCTTCACTACTCTCACGGGTGCTGAACAGTTTCACTAAGGAACAGTGGACAGCCCGCGATAGGATAGGGAGATTTTAAAGGCCTTTTTTAGACTGTGAACTTGCGGTAAAGGGTAGAGAAAGAAGGGGTGCAGCGTTCAGGAGCCATCCATCTAAGAGGGATTTTTACCAGTGATTATGCCAGAAGGCTTGTATCCCCTTGATCTTTGTGACGTGATCACGAAGTGGTCATCGCAGCTTAGGGACCACATCTCTCTTTGTAACAGCTCTTTTCAGACGTGACTAGTGATTCCGGCCACTTCGATTTTTGGCTGTCCAGCTTCAGATGCTTTGCAGGGGCGTGATTTTCAGAAGTGCTGTTACCTGCCCTTTGAAAGGCACCTCAGGTTGGGCTCCCAAAAATTACTAATCGCTGTGAAAATTTTTGACCCTAGATCTTTTTCAGATTTGACCTCGAATACCTATTTCGTCACCTGCTGCCCAGCTCTCCCCACCCTCCGTCAGAGCCTGGGGGAACTCTGCTAATATTCAAGTTTCTGCTGGTGTTTTTTCCCCCCCCACCCAGGGGTCAGGCGGGAGGGATGGGGGTGAAGAGGAGTGAGCAGTGGGTGGGGCCTCGGGGCAGAGCGCAGGCAGAGCAGGGAAGGGAGGTGGGGCCATGGTCCGGACTCTGGGGCTCCTTCTGAGTGTGGGCCCAGCGCCATGGAGCCACTGGTGCCATGGTAAACCCGGTACTGGAACAAAACACCAACATTAATTTTGTCTTTGTAACTCTCCTGTAAGCATTCACCTCGTGACCCACCAGGGATAAGCTCCAGCCCTGTTTATAGAGGCTGACTGTTTTGGTGTGAGCTCATTCAATATGGCAGTGAAAGTCCTTGTCGTTGATTTGAAAGGACAGGAAAAGCAGAAGGACAAAGCCACCAGGGGGATGAAATACTCCTGCCTTTTTCCTATCAAAGGTAATGAGAATCTAAGGGGCTGATGGTACCCTGAAGTTCTATTCAGTACTCTGCATGGCGTAATTGTTCTTAGGAATGATCTTTACGCTAAATCCAAATAGCGCATCACTTGCATAAAGTTCTGGAATTGAATAAAACTCTTCAAAGTGAAATTGTCTCATCTGAAGATCTGAAAAGCAATGTAGCCTTTTAAACCAAATCCCTGATGATATTGTGTCATGCACCAGTCTTTGATACTAATGCAGCACGGCACACCGAAGCCTTGTCAACTATAATGTCATTCTCATCTCTGAAATATTAAGTAGAGGGAGGAACTCAAAAACCAATGAATTCAAAACGTGGGTGTCCCCCCCACAAAGCAACGTCCTTTCCAAAAGTTATTCCAGCTCGGTTACTAGTTCACTCCTGGACCCAGACCTGTTCAAGTGTAAACGCATCCTGTAGCAGGGGAAAGCAGAGCCATGTTAAATAAGGTACAGCTCTCAGGGTCGTGATAAGTATTTGAGTTTTCCAGCCTTATCTAAGCTGAGCTGCTCCAGCTAACTGCCAAGGCAGTAGTATACGTGGGACAGTTCTGAGCCCAAATGACTCTCCTGTTAGGAGTATCCAAATGGCAAACGTGGATTTTTCCTAGAATGTTTCTTTTTAACACAGGCTGAGGCCTACTGACTAGAATACACCTCCAGATGTACAATGACCGTCTTCCACTCTGATTACGTCTGTAGAGCAGTTTGTAACAGATCAAAGTGAGCTTTACATAAACGATAAACTACAGTGATATTATGTAGGGGGGAGGGATAGCTCAGTGGTTTGAGCATTGGCCTGCTAAACCCAGGGTTGTGAGTTCAATCCTTGAGGGGGCCACTTAGGGATCTGGGACAAAATCAGTACTTGCTCCTGCTAGTGAAGGCAGGGGGCTGGACTCAATGACCTTTCAAGGTCCCTTCCAGTTCTAGGAGATGGAATATCTCCATTTATTTATATGTTTGTGTAGGCTGGCTTGCAAAAATATTTCTGATCATTATTTATCAGCTTACTGCCTTTTCAGATGTCCAGCACTCTAGCAACCAGGTGAAAAGAGGGTCACACGCTATCCTAATACTACGGGATTCTTTCAAAGACTTTCTGAAGACACAGTGGGTCAAATTTTCAGCTGGGTAAATCAGCGTAGCTGATGGAGCCATGCCAGTTTACACCAGCTGGGGATGTGGCCCACTATTTTTGTAAGAGTGACTCAAATGTTTTTTTTTTTTTTAAAATGGAGCCATCTAGACGTACATTTGCCTAAACTAAATAACCATGTGACACTGCTGTAACCCTTGTCCTTCCTTGCCCCATCCAGTCCCTGCTGTGATCCTCACTGAAAACACATGTGCCAGCACAAATCAGTGGGACTCCGTGTGGGCCCATGCATCTGCCTTAGCAGATCTGATTGCAGGATCGAGGCTTCTTCTGGCTGTAAGCTCTTTGGAGCCAGGACTGTGTCTAATTGTGCTGGGAAATAACTTGGCGTGTGTTTGGGTGCTGTGAAAATATTGATAATATTAAACAGAAGCAAATTGTTGCTGCATTAAAGCTTGGAAACTAAGAAAACATTTCTCACTTGAATTGAAAATTGTCAAGACAGGCACATGTTTGTTGGGTGTACGTACACACACACACACAAATACACACACACTCAGGATACTGAATGACAATGTACTCCACCACTGACACCAGACGTCCTTAGCACACATCTTATTGGCTGAGAATAACTTGAAGACAGAACATAATTACTTAGCAACTTCAGAAAGCTGATAGCTTTTCCAAATGAACCCATTCCTCGGTGTCACATACCCTATAAAACTGAGACAGCCTGGTTCAAATAATCAATCTGTCTTTCTGCATAAAGGAAATAAAACCTGTTCTGGTAGCAAACCCAGTTAGTAGAGTCTGATGACACAGACGTATAAATCTTCAGCTTTGTAGGATCTTTCTCACTGGGGTTTTTGTCTTGGTTTCTGTTTGTCCAGAGGGGGAGGAGGAGGAGGATGAAGAAGAGGATGAAGAAGAGGAAGAGGAGGAAGACAGAGATACAGACTCAATGGAGGAAAGCATGGAGGGTGACACGGAGCTGCCAGGTTTCACTCTTCCTAGTGAAACTTCCCAGGAGCCTGTCGTTGGCATAGGAGACTCTGCAGCCCAGCTGGCAGGAGTATCTTACCAAGTTCCAGACACCATTGAATGGGAACAGCAAAACCAGGGCCTTGGTAAGAGCAACTCTTCTCTTCTTTCTTTAAGGGGGAGTGTTCCTTGTTTTGCCTTTTTTGCTCAGAACCCCCCCGGGCTGTATACTTAACTTATTCACTAAATCCAGAGTAGCATCACTGTAGTCAGTGCAAGTACTCCAGATGGACACCTGTGTCACCGGGATCAGAATCTGGCTCTGTGTCCCCGGTCAAATAACATCCCATTTAACGGAGAATCCACTCAGTGCACCCGTTCTAGCCCTTTGTTTCCAAAGCCTCGCACCGTATTACTCTGCGGACAGACTAGCTGGCTAAGGTAAGTGCTGAAAACTGAGCTTCAAAGGGAAAGTTGGGCGCCCTCTGCTGGAGGAGAGGTGCAGCAAAGTGAGGCCTGCTAGGACAGGGAAGAGTAGCGGTTAGTCAAGCATTTTGCTACTGCTGCTGCATTCTTTTCAGTGCCGGTTTCCTGGCATTTCGTGGGAGAAGTCTGTTCCAGGTACATGCGTCATGGTATGTGAGGCAGCACTGGTGAAGGTTACAAAGCAAGGCCTACATGAAATTATATTCAGTCTGTGCCCAGCTTATCTCTAGCCCTGGATTGCATGACCAGACCAGGTATCCCCACCTGGGCAAACCACCAGTCTAGGAAAGCCATGGCCTAGATCAGTCTCCTGGGCCTAACCATTGCAGCTTGCACTGTATGCGAAGTCACCAGCTGTTTGGTGATCTCTATTGCACAAGGCAACATAAAAACCTTCAAGGACAGAGTCAGCCTCTTCTCCAAACTTCTTTGGTCACAGCTTTAGTTGTCTGCCTTATTGTCGACATGACATGAATTTCCCATCCTTGTACGCCGAAGCTGAACGTGTTAGGAATTGAAATGGGTGCTGGCAGCCATCTGAGGTGAGCGGTGGACCTGAGGTGTGGGCCAGTGGAAGGTTTAAAAAAGAGAGAGATCACCATTCTCGAGTCCTTTTATCTTCAGCCTCTATCATGTATTGTGTGATTATAACTTGCATCTCTGCCAGGGGTTCAGTTCCTTGCATTTGGCAGTTCTTTCCCCTATAAATCCATTTCCAACCTGCTCTGGGGGTGGTAGTTTCCTCTGAAGCATTTTGCGAGATCCTCAACTGCCAGGCTGCTCTTTCCCTGCTGAGGGCAGATTGAGTTTGAGTCTGATCTGACATCACTCTGGCTGACTAAATCTTGCTTGGAAAAACTGTTTCATGTTTCACGTGTAAAATCTGTTGCATGGGTCTTATTAAACTGGACAGGAGCAATGTGTGAAGTAAATAATTCTGATTCCTTAACTCCTTGCTGGTTAATTTTAAAGAACTGGATTTAGAGGAAGGGGTTCAAAGCAGCCTAGGGAGGCTGTGCAGGGAGCAGCCAATCAGGGCCCAGTGGGCTTACATAAAAGGAGCTGCTGGGACAGAGACACTCAGTACCTGCAGGGAGTCCAAGGGGAAAGGACTGTGTTCCCAGCAGGCTGCAGGAAGTTAGCACCTTGGACAGAGCAGTTGCTGGCAGGGACTGGGGGAGCAAGAGGGAGCTCCTGGCTGGCTGCTGGGACTTGCAGGCTGGAGGCCCTGAAAAGAGGGCGAAAAAGGTGCTGGGGCTGCAGGGGAAGGAATTGAAGCAGTATTGCCAGAGAAGTTAAGGAGAAGCAGCAGAAGGCTGCTGTCTACAGGGTCCCTGGGCTGGGATCCAAAGTAATGGGGTCACTGGGGAAGTGGCTGGACTATAGAACTGGGAGATACTTTCTTCCCCCCATCACCCCTCCCCCCCCCAAAGGGGGAAACATGGATGGTGGCATGGCTGGAGGGTGGAATGATGAAAAGGACACTGTGGTTCCTGGGCTGAGACGGGTCTGCAGGCGGAAAAGATGGCAGTAGAGGCACCACCAGGAGAGGGTGTGCTGGCTGAAAGAGCTAATCCCTGAGACAACCAGCAGGAAGCACCTCTCTGGTGAGTGGCCCTTGACTAAAGTAGGATGAATGATCCCTGGAATATAGATTATATGGGTTATTTTCTCCAGAGAATTTATACAGCTCCTCGCCAGTTCCTCTTCCCTCTCTTCAGAGCACAAATGAAGCACTTAAAATGTCTGTTGATATCAACAGCTATGTTCCTCAGAACAAATGAAAAATGTATATTTGGACCATCACTTTGTTTTCTTGGTCTGTTTTCCAGAGTCTGTTCAAGCTGTGTCTAGTTGAAAGTCTTAGATCTAAAAGAAGACAAACAATCAGGTTTCTCTTGTTGAACCAGAATCAGCTTCCAAATACATCTAAACATTAACAATCCTATCTGCCTTCTTGTAATGACACCTGCCATAGTAACTTCTAAAATCACAAAAATAAGCCTGTGGTTAAATTGTCCGGGTATGTTGTTTTGTTTTTCCCAAAGGCAACTTCTACTTTCTCTAGTCATATCTCCTTTCAATGACTGATGCAATAAAAAGGCTTATGACCCTGTCCTGCAAACACTATCCAGCGTAGTGCTCAGTGGAACTACATTATGCATTATGTAAGGGCTTGTCTGCACAATGAATTGTTCCTGATCGGCTCCATGTTTGGACACTCTTATTATGGAATATGAGTTTCCACCTGTGGAGTCATTCAGGAATATTGATTATATTTTAAATTCATACCCTTCTGTACCGATGCTGGTTCTGGTGGGACCCAACTGAGTGTGCCAATTCAGGACAAATTGCTTAAAGCAGGGCAGTTACAGCCCAAGGCTGGGGTTTTTCTACCCTAAGGCAAACCAAACCAGCCAGAGAAAGAGGATTTTGGTTTCACCCCACTGGCTAACCACAAGTCACACAAGCAATTCCCTTAGACACTCCAGTTTCCCAGTATCACCACCAGTGCCACTCGTTATGGGGACAAATGATTGTGAAAACCAATGCCCCAGTAAAAGAAAAAAGGTTCTCTCGATCCCAAAGGACCAAACCCCAGACCCAGGTCAATCTACAAATCAGATCTTACCCACAAATCACGCTGTTGCCAATCCTTTAGAATCTAAAATCTAAAGGTTTATTCATAAAAGGAAAAAGATATAGATGAGAGCTAGAATTGGTTAAATGGAATCAATTACATACAGTAATGGTGAAATTCTTGGTTCAGGCTTGTAGCAGTGATGGAATAAACTGCAGGTTCAAATAAAGTCTCTGGAGTACATCCACAGCTGGGATGGGTCATCAGTTCTTTGTGTCGAGCTTCCATTTGTAGCAAAGTCCCTCCAGAGGTAAGAAGCAGGATTGAAGACAAGATGGAGATGAGGCATCAGCCTTTTATAGTCTTTTCCAGGTGTAAGAACGACTTTTTGTTCTTACTGTGGAAAATTACAGCAAAATGGAGTCTGGAGTCACATGGGCAAGTCCCTGCATACTTTGCTGAGTTACAAGGCGTATCTGCCTTCTCTCAGTGGGTCAGTTGTATAGCTGATGGTCCTTAATGGGCCATCAAGCAGGCTAGACAGAGCTGACACCAACTTGTCTGGGGGTGTCACCCAGAAGCATAGCAGAAGTTTGAAATACAGACAGTATAGAGCCAATATTCATAACTGCAACTACAAAATTGATACACATATACAGATAGCAAAACCATAACCAGCAAACCATAATCTTGTCTTAGACACCCTATTTGACCCCCTTTATACAAGATTTGGTGCCACTACAGGACTTTGGTTGCAGCAATGATCTATAGGGTCCCAGTTCATGTCAATAACGTCACACCTTCCTTAATCAAAAATCAACTTTCAACTGTAGACAAGCCCTTAGTGTTTGCATGATTGGGCCTTCAGAGAGAAATGCAATTCACACTTAGGCCTAGGCACAATGGGTCCAAGCGATGACTCTGTTGCTCGGTTTTTACACTCAGCTGAAACCAAAGAAGTTACACAGTGTAATACTGGAGGAGCGTAGTCGTCAATTAAGCCCATTATATTAAAAGTAAAAATTTGATAGTCCCTAGTGAGGTGGAAAAGAAAAATCTGAATCTACACAGGCCATCTGGTGTTAGTCAGTTAGAAGAGTTAATAAGATCCACGTGGTTCTGTAGGAAATACCTTGATTATTGATTCCATAATAGAAATGAAGTTGGAGGCAAAGATAAAGGAAAAGGAAGTATGGGTAGTATCCAGCAGCTTCTGCCAGGCTGTAGCGTAGAACAGCACAAAAGTGGAGCAGCCTTGGGAACTCTCAGAAGATGTGGGAATTGGATTGTGCTTAACAGCACTCAAAAGGTGCTCTTAATTCTGAAAAAACTGCTATGAGAAAGAGATGAAATCAAGCTTCTGCTTGGGATAATAAATGTATCTTTATAAACCTATCAAGGTAAGGGGAAAACAGAAAGGGTCTTTTTCACACACATGTAATAAGAAATCTGAGCTGATTTTGGTCCGACATTGTTGGCTGAATATATCGAGGAACAGCAATATGGCAACATTTTCAAATAGCAGCTTTGAAATAGCAGCTTCTTCCAAAAGGTTTATGTGGCCAGTTAAAGCTATGTCAGAGTAAGTTTGGCTAGATCAATTTACTATCCATCCTTACCTATTACCTCCAGTTGTGCCGAGAGACTTAGAAATATTTGCTCATACAAAAAGCCACATCTGTCTAGGCCTTCATTCTTCCCATCAACGACAACAACAAAAAGAGGATTTTTGTCAGACATGACGGTAAACTAGGGTCAGCCACTAACACCGACAACCAAGTTATTAGGCACTTCCCTCCGCAGAATATTTTTTTCCATTTCAGCCTTGAGTTTTAGAAGCAGCAGAGAATTCCTTTGCCGGTTCAATGGGACAATGGGGAAACCCCATATCAATGTCCAGTACGATGTATACAAGAGGTTCCGGCTCAGATCTTATTGACTGAGAGCAGTTTCAAATCAGTTACACAAGGACACAGATTAACTAACAAGGCCCAGTGATACAGTGTAAACCTAGGAGGGGCTAAGCCCTTCCCAAAGGCTACTGTAATTCCACATTCTGTTCCTAGGTACCCTTGCAGTGCAGAGATCTTTTGGAATCAAAGGATCTGAATCCCTAAGCTAGAAATCCCCAGCCCTCCCGTGAAACGACAGCCTCAGCAGTAGAACAGGCTGAAGCACAGAATACCTGAAGATCAGGCCAAAGGTAGTATGGGTGGCTTCCACGTATAAAGTTTTGTGTAAGCAGGGCTGAGGAGAGTCATGCCACCTGCAGCTGTTTATTACAGACTGTTGGGTGAAGCTAGGCAGCCCGCTGATGCCAACTACCCAGCCTGCAAACCTCCTGCAGTTTAAAAACTAGTCTAGCCTGGCTTACTCCCTGCTAGACCGCAACGAAATCAGGATCAGCTCAAAGATGAGCTCCTTTTGTACGCTGCTCCCCTGCCTGGGAGCTGATAATGAATAGGAGGGTAAAGCCAGGCAAATCAATGGAGCCACCTGCTGGCTACAACCCTTATCTCCCTCTCTTGGTCAATTTGATATAGGCATTTGCAGTCTCTCTCCAGTTATAAAGTAATGACTCATCCCCCAACAAGAGTCTGATTAAACCACGTGCATTGATGAAAGAACAGGAGTACTTGTGGCACCTTAGAGACTAACAAATTTATTAGAGTATTTTTTTTATGAGTCATTCCTGTGCTAGGCTCCGGCCAATCCAGAAGCCAGGAGCTGGTCTGGTGACTCTTAGGGGAGGTATATAAGTCTACCAGGAGAAATGGCAGCTTAGTACTGTGCAATGTTGCTTCATGGCTTAGAATTCTCTCCTTCCTGGTAGTGATAACAGACTCTACAAGTGTTAGCTTGCTCCAGCCCTGCTCTTGTTCCGGTCTTGTTCTAACATCATTCTGGACTCCTGGTTCTGGCTCTGACCATTAGGCCTGTCCATCCCCTTCGTGGTTTCTGACACCAGCTACTCAGGGATAGGTGGGGGAGGTACAAAAGTCTCAGATGGCTTAGATGGATCTTGCATGAGCCAATAAGAGCCCTTTATGATGAGGAAGGGAAGGGCGCAAAGGGGATGGTGCTGGAAGGTTTTTGATGTTTTAGAGGTTCACTGTAGTTCTCATCTGATCCTGATTTGGAACTTGCTGCTTTTTAAACCATTTACTATATGAGAGACTTGGGCTATTGAAGTGAAAAACCAAAAACTTAGTCAAACATACTCACCCTGGTATTTGAGTGGTTGAGGTCTCTATCCCTGCTGCTGGTGGGGGGTGTGGACTAGCAGCAGCTGTTACAGGGATGTGCAGGAGGCAGGTGCAGTTAAAGTGTCCACTAGCACATTACCAAAAATGTCTAGTATTTTGGAGTTTCTAGGAATGCCGTGGGCCTGCTCCCATCGGCGTTACCTTGAAAGATCATGCCTCATGGAGAATGCCATTTTGAAGAGCATGCCCTAGATTGTGCGGGTTACACACCTGCCCTGCCCCAGGTGGGGGCGGAACGGTGAGCTCTTCAAAATGGTGTCCTCTGTGCCTGATACCAGATTGGTTTTAAATCAGTACTGGATGTGGACTAACCAGAATAATGCAGGACTGTATGTTTTAAAACCAGACGAACGGCCTGCTTAGGTGCAATGTCTTTGGAAGCGCACTCGGCAGCTGCCAGACCATGATCCGGGCACGCTATACCAGCCGAGCGCTGCTGACTAGCATCGAGGGGTTGGGGTCTTGGCTCTGCTCTAACCTGCCTGTCTCTGTACTTTTTGAGACAGTTTCCTTGTGTTGCCCATCTGTCTATATCCACCTGCTGTCTCTTGGATTATACTTGGACTATAAGATCTCTATTCTGTTTGTAGGCGCTACTGCAATATAAATAATAATGGTGCTTTTTTATATCTGAAATTTAAAGATCTTTTCTTGTATTTCATAGTACAGGCAATATTCTTGTCTCCTTCCTCTGTCCCGTAATTTATTCACCCCAGACAGCTCAGTTTCACTTAGAAGTAACATTTAGTATTCAGTGACGTCCTGCTTCTACAACTGGTCTCCTTGGAGTTTCCAGAAGCTCCAGTAACTTTCCCCAGGTCCCAGTTATTCATCCAGGATTAGAATCCCAGATCCTCCTGGCTCCTAGACTTTTGCTTTGATCCTTAAGCTGTGTGGCCTTCTGTATAGATGCAAGAGCTGTTATATCAGAGGACAGCGCTTATTCTCAGGGGATGAGACACACTCCTGGGCAGAAGGCCTGCCTACGTACCATTTACATCCCATGTAAGCCCTCCGGAAGAGTAGGATGTAAGTGTGCATCAGCCTTCAGCTGATTCCTTATAAGGGGGAATTCACTTCTGATCCTAATCTTGAACCCCAAAGTGTTTGTTCTGATTGCAGGGTGACTAAGGGAAAAATGGGTGGAGAGAGATCACTTGTGGCTAGTACCATGCACCGATATTGTGCTTTATTGAGAACTTCTGCTTTAAAAGATTCCTATCTGCTGAGCCAGAATTGACTAAAACTAAACATACCCTCCCCCATATTGTGTGTCCAAATAAAAGCATGTAGGACCGTGGAGATTAAAGTTCTTCTGGAAGGGCTCCTTTTTGATAAACATACAAATCCTACCCTCTGTGAGGGCTAGACAGGAACATCTATTGGAAATAAGTGTGTTTTGGGTTGCCAATAACAAAATAATTCCTTCAAACCTCAAGCCAATGTTGTTCACAGAGATGTTGGAATCGGTATTACTCACTGAGAGGGATCGATAGGATGAATATTGCCCCAGGTTTCTTTTTTTCTTTTCTTTGTTTTTGAAGAGCTCTAATCATAGCCTCATACAACCTGGGAAAATAAGAAAGGGTTTCAGTAAAGCATTATTTCTTTTAATTTATTGGCAATGCCATCTGTGCTTGAAGCTTTATTAATCTAAAGTGAGTCCCACAACTCTACCAAGTTTTTTTTCAATTCTGTTTGGGTTGCTTTTTCTCTCCTTGGTCTTGAATATAAAATGAACTTTCTAGCTGAAGTGTCCGCACAATTGAACTTTCCCTTTCTGGGTAGGTAAACACGCATCTTGAGAAAGCTTTTTTAGAATTTTGTTAACACAGTTGCAGGTATTGGGCTCTGCTCTGCTCTAAGAACTCAAGGTCCTTTCCTTTCACTTGATCGGAGTAGCTAAGAGATTCTGTCCTTATTACCTCTTTCACGTGGATATTGTCTTCTGAAGTGTGAGGTAATCTGATCTTTTCACCGCATGTCGTCCAACTGGAGATAACTTCCCAGTGAACATGACCTTGATTATTACTATCTCCATTTTATGGGCCCCGAGAGCTTAAGCAACTTGCCCAAGTCACACAGCAGACCGGAAGGGATGGAAGTCAGGTCTCCTGCTGCGATCGTATAGCTACACTGCAGTCATGGGTGTGATTGCCGCTCTTGTAGACATACCTGAGCTAGCTTTCATCTAGCTAGAATAGGAAGACTCACCAGCACCAGGGCCGGCTCCAGCTTTTTTTGCCGCCCCAAGCGGCGAAGAAAAAAAAAAGGGCCGCGATTGGCGACACTTCAGCGGCAGCTCTACTGCGCCACTTCATTCTTCGACATGCCACCCCTGTCCATTGGCCGCCCCAAGCACCTGCTTCCTGCACTGGTGCCTGGAGCCGGCCCTGACCAGCACAGACTTTAGCATGGACTGTACAAACCGACCTGGATAATTACTCAGGCAGCTAGGCTGCACTGAAACATGTACTGCTGCAGTATCACTGTTCCGGTAGCCATGTTAGCTAGATCAAAGCTAGTTTGCAATCAAACCCTGAGACTGGTGTGTAGACATACCCTGCTCTAACAGCTAGAACACATAAGAACATAAGAATGGCCATCTTGGGTCAGACCAAAGGTCCATCCAGCCCATTATCCTGTCTGCCGACAGTGACCAACACACTGCCTCTTGTTCTCTTCCTTCCGACTCAGTACTGGACCAAAGCTCCAGTATGATGCTAAGCAGCACTCTGCTGTTGGAGGCGGTGACATTTCATGTAATAACTAATACAGTAATTCTGGAGATGTAAAGGTGAGGACTGACCATCTTGCAGTCATTAAGAAAAACACACTGCTTCTTGCAAGTGCTGGGGTTAACAATGCTATTCTAGGGTTAGCTTAGCCGCAGTTCCTTGGCTAAATTCCAATTACATAATTACATTGATCCTACCTCAAATTCCCCTGCAGTTTCAATTGGATATGGTATTCCTCAATTTCTTTTTTAAAAAATGCTGAGATGCATTGTGGTCTAATGAACTGAGACAGGAATTCCTGACCACCTCTACTGAACCACCTTCAGCACTTGGTTGGATCTAGGTTTTACCTGGAGCTGACTCATCCAAGTATTAGTGAGGGCTGACCTTGCATAGTCGATGAAAATATGAGGTAATATAGTTTTGAGGTCATATAGATGCAGTTAATTCATTCCTATTGAAAGGAGAGAAACAGTCCTTGAAAGAGAAATATTTTCACCACCAATCAGGTGAAGTACATGGAGAATCAATGGAAGTTTCCCTTAAATGGGGTTCAGATGTGTTGGGTGGAGCAGTTTAGTGAGACTTCCCTGAGTGGTGAGAGTGTACTTCAGTCTCCATGGCCATTAAATTCTTGCCCTCTCTGCTGATACTGCCAACTAGTACTAACTGTGATGTTAGTTTATATGGGCATCTGTTACTTGGAAATCTGAGTGACTCCACCAGCTCATTTCACATCTGCTGACAACTGTCATTACCAGGCTGAGCAGGAATCGAACCAGTGAGCTCAGGTGAAAGGGTCCATATTATCATCGCTGCGCTTGATTCATCCACAAATTAAGCTTTGCAGCTATTCAGTCCCCTTCTGCAGTCTCCTCTGTGTGGGTTCCCAAATTTTGTAACATGCTTACACAGCAGTCATGCTATTCAGCAAACAATACATTAGATTGGATTGCATTGCATATTGCAACCATTCGTACAACAAATGTGCCATTTTGCATCAAGCGTATTGTGTGACCGTGTGATGAGAGCCCTTGGAATGGTGTTCACATCCCTGTTGGAATCTCCCATCGGTATAAACCCCCCCACCCCCACGAGCAGCATAAGCTACATTGGCGGGAGAAGCTCTCCTGCTGTCATAGCGCTCTGCACATGAGCGCTTATATTGGGGTAACAATGGAATATTCACCCCCCGAGTGACACAAGTTTTGCCAACATAGGCCGGTAGTGTCGACATAGCCTAAACTTTCCTCAGGACAGTGGTGTGTGACTTTTCTCCCTCCTACCTGATGTGAGATGTGCTGTTCTGTCCCATTGGACTGCTGTGGAGCTCTTTAAACACATCTGTCCTGAAACACAGACTTCGGAACAGGTCCTTGATTCAAAACGGAGCAATGAGATTGGTTCCTGCCGCTGCAGCCCAGCCAGGATAGTCTAATTTCTCCCTTTCGGTAAGGATGGGTTAAAGCAGCCTGGAGAAACCATCATGATGACTTCTCAGCCCTAGCACCAAATCTACTTGCTTGCCCTTTACCGTGCTGATTATAAAGAACAACTAATATTTTACTCACCTGTATTAAAATGTCGACTCTGGATGTGATGAAATTTGCAAGTCTGGGTTGAAGTTAAATGGAGCTTGGACTGATCAAATATGAGAGGTCTCTGGGCTGGGTTCTCCAGGCTGTTCTGCCACTTTGTGCTGCTCAGTCAGCTCAAAGTGGCCAAATTCTGGCTGGAAGTTGCCAGTGGAGCTGTCGTTCCTTTCACAAGAAGTAACTCCCCACTGGTCTCAAGCCAGAGGAGCTGGCTCCTGCCCCAGCTGCTCTCCACCCTTCTGGCAGAGGAGGTGTGCCAGGGGTAGGGGTGGGAGAATGAGACAGGCACAGAGGATCTCTGCTCTGCCTAGCCTCCAGTGGCCTAAATCCAGTGTAGGTTAAGTTAGCCCCTCAGCGGTTCTAAGTATCTCCAGGGGCAGGCAACTCAGATTCACCCACCTCTCCCGCTTGCCAGCTGGAACTTAGATGCAGGGGACAATTGAATGCTGTATTGACATATTATGTGGGGGATGGGAAGGCCCAAAATTCAGTTCAATCCTTCTCTTGCAACTGCCTATAAACAGCTTCAGGCAAGTGATCGTATGAATAGCCTGGGATTGCCAAAGGTTTTCCCACTAGGAAATTTCATTCTCCCACACACTCAATTTCTGCAATTGAGAGTGAGTTAAATACACTCTCTTGTATCTACTGTGCTGCAGTGGGAGGGAGGTCTAGTGTAGTATGAGACAAAGCAAACTGCCTCAGTGGAGCAAACCTCTATAAATTCAACTGTGTTTCTCTTTAGCTGGAGTGTTTGTCTGAGTGCTATTTATGACGCTTGGGTTTATTATTAAGTGTCAATAGCATGCTACTGATGTAGGAGACACTTTAATGTGCAGCTGATAGATGTGTCTGCCTTTCAGAAGTCTGCCTATTATCTGCACTTTCGATGCACCAGAAAAGTTACCCACTGCCAGGCCGAAGAGGGGTAACTCTTGGGATTCAGTTCTGTGTCCTGTATTCCACCAGATTCACAGGCCAGGAATAGAGTTCCTGACTGCCGGAATGATCCCATGTTAGCTTATGGCTCAATATCTTCCACGTTAGCCCAAGACAGCTGCTCCTGTGTAAATGCACAAGGGAGGTCAGGGGAAGCTCTGACTGGGAGCCTTTCCCTCTTCTGCTTCTGCCGGCCCTAGGGCAGCTTCAGAAATTTTTTTTGCTGTGGTGCATGAAACTGTTAATTGAACAGGTGGGGAGCCAGATCCTCGGCTAGCATAAATCGGCCTAGCTCCAGCTGACGAAGTCACTGAGAATCTGGCCTGGGGTCTTGAAGTGTATGTTTTTTAACACCATCCACCAGGACTAGAGTGGTGCAACTCACGGCTTTGTTTCACCCTGGGTCATACTTTGCTTCACACCCCTCTGATTTAGCTTTGAATTTTGAGTTCAAATAAACCTCAGAGCAAGAGCCAGTCAGAACTGGGTAGTTTTGCTGCATTTGGTGTCCCACTCAAGTTTCCACCCGAAATGACAAACCAGCCCAGGCTCTTGGGAAGCTTTGCCCAGGTTTGCTGGAAGTTTCATCAACTGTTTTGCAGAGTTGGCCCAAGTTTTGTGTTGATGGACTGTGCTGTGGGAAATTGACCTGTGCTAATTGTGGGCGGTGGCGGTGTTCTTACTCGATCACATCCCTTTTCTAGACAGTAATTTTGTTTTAAGTAAAAAGAAGAGGCTTTTACATCTGAAAGGAGGAGGAACATGCAGTTCTGAGGCCAGATTCTCAGCTGATGTAAATTGACATGGCTCTATTTGGAGTTGCATCAGTTTACACCAGCTAAGAATTTAACTCTGGATTGGCATAAAATGTAGTAACATCTCCTGGAGGCCTGAATGGCTTGCAGACTGAATTCAGTTACTCGGGAATTGTAGTGATCCCTTTTTGTTCTCAACAGTAGGTGTCGCCGCTGTCAGCTAGAATGGCTAGGGAAGGTTTTACGCATAGGCCAGAAAAACTGCAACTGTAATATCACCTCTTTAAAAACCGAACTTGGATTCACATATTTAGCTCATCTTCAGCAGGAAATGTGTAAATGTATTGTGCAACCATAAGAATTAATAAGTAATATTGAACTATTTCATTCTTTGGCTGATGATCAGTCCCTAATATGTGGGCTCTGAAAACAAACACCAATAAAAGCATATGGGCCAGTGAGTTTTAAAGGTCAAGAATAAAAGCAGTAGGTACATTTTGAATCTGCTTACATGCATCTAATACAGTATCAGTTAAAATGTACTGATTAGTATTATCCTGAGAACACTTATTGCATGTAGATGAATTACAAAGGGACTTTTGGCATTGATGATTATAATAATAATACCTGCTCTTATACACTGCCTTTCATCAGTAGATCTCAAAGCACATTACAATCTTTAATGGTTTTATCCTCACCACACACCTGTGAGGCAGGGTAGTGCTGTTCTGCCCATTTTTAGGGAGAGGCTACGTGACTTGCCCAAGGTCACACAGGAGTGATTTAAAAGGCACGATCCTCTGTATTCCTCAGGCCAGGGCTCAGAAATGATTAGTTATACATAAGACACTGTGGTGCACCGGAGAAGGCACTGTGCTGAGTCAATTCTATTCCTGACTCTGCCACTGGCTTGCCCTGTGACCTTGGTCAAGTCATGTCACTTCTCCCTGCCTCAGTTTCCCTCTCTGTTAAATGGGGATAATGGTATTTCATCCTTTCTCTCATTCGCTTTAGCCATAACTGCTTCCGCTGGTGGAAATACTGAACAAAGGAGCATCCCAATCCAGCGGTCTGGCTTCTAAGTCCCACTGAGGGGAACTGCTTGTGAAAGTTGTTCTGCTGGATGTCAGTGGCACCTAGTATATTAGATAACGCTGCCAGGGAGAGAATCCCCTTGACTTCACATTGCTGCTGTGTGACAGAGGAATACATAATGTAGCTAATGTGCCGAGCAGCGCGGGCCCAGGAATCACACAAAGGCATCTCCCCCCTAGTTTCTCAGTTATCTGCACAGGCTCTAATTTATTTACCATTCACTTTTCAATTTCGCACTGTTTAAACGTAGTTGCTAATGGGATTTCTAGTTTCTATAATCGGGGCGGACAGGCTGTTCTGAGCACTGTGCTAGCCAGACTGCTATAGGCTACTCCATCCTGTAGACAGGTAGTAGCGTGCTTACATCCGACAGGACTGTCACTGGCTGGCAGGCCCTGTACAGTGCTGCAGGACTCTTCTGTTGAGCCACCCTAAGCTCAGGGACTAAAACGCACCATTAACAGTTAGGATAATTATGACTGCTGCCTCATGCTGGCAGGCAGATCTCATTAATTCAAGCCAGAGCATGAAGGTGACAGGTGTATCTCTGTGGGTCAGAGCAGGTCGTGGAGGAAATCCCTAGGAACGGTCAAACTTTGGGAGGCTGAGTTTGATGTTGTGATGTTTGTTTTTGCTGTTGCCAGTGGTTAGGCTGCAAAAAGCAGGTGAGTTTGGATGGTAACTCAGGGACTGTGTGCTCTCTTGAGGAAGAGAAGGGGTTTAAGTTGTTCACAAGGGCCAATCCCTTGGGAGAGGAAGCACTGGCTTGCGACTTGTAAGCGCTGACTTCAGTTCCTGGCTCTGCCACTTATTTCCTGTCTGACTTTGGACAAGTCACTTAATCTCTGTGCCACAGTCCCCACCTGTAAAATAAGGATAATAATGCTTCCCATGTGTGCCATGTCTATTTACATGCCTTGGGGCAGAGACTTTGTTCAGAATTTAGAACACAGTCTCAGGTGGGGCTTCTAGGTACTACTGTGATATAAATAGTTAATAACACACCCCTGAAATCCTTATGTCAATGGACTCTTAGTTCACAGACAAATAACAATTGCTGTCCAGACTAGTCATGGAAACTTTGCTAGAAAGAAACTTGCTAGCAGCAACTGTGTGATAGCCAGCACGGGTCTGAGCTAGGGCTGTCGATTAATTGCAGTTAACTCATGCGATTAACTCAAAAAAATTAATCGTGATTAATTGCAGTTTTAGTTGCACTGCTAAGCAATAGAATACCAGTTGAAATGTATTAAATATTTTGATGTTTTTCTACATTTTCATATATATTGTATTCTGTGTTGTAATTGAAATCAGTGTATATTTTGATTATAAATATTTGCACTGTAAAAATGATAAAAGAAATAGTATTTTTCAATTCACCTCATACAAGTACTGTAGTGCAATCTCTTTGTTGTGAAAGTGCAACTTATAAATGTAGATTTTTTTTTTGTTACATAACTGCACTCAAAAACAAAACAATGTAAAACTTCAGAGCCTGCAAGTCCACTCAGTCCTACTTCTTGTTCAGCCAATCGCTAAGACAAACAAGTTTGTTTACATTTACGGGAGATAATGCTGCCCGCTTCTTATTTACAATGTCACCAGAAAGTGAGAACAGGGATTTGCATGGCACTTTTGTAGCCGGCATTGCAAGGTATTTACGTGCCAGATATGCTAAACCAAGGTTCGGCAACCTTTCAGAAGTGGTGTGCCGAGTCTTCATTTATTCACTCTGATTTAAGGTTTCGCGTGCCAGTAATACATTTTAATGTTTTTAGAAGGTCTCTTTCTATAAGTCTATAATATATAACTAAACTATTGTTGTATGTAAAGTAAATAAGGTTTTTAAAATGTTTAAGAAGCTTCATTTAAAATTAAATTAAAATGCAGAGCCCCCCGGACGGTGGCCAGGACCCGGGCAATGTGAGTGCCACTGAAAATCAGCTCGCGTGCCGCCTTCGGCACACGTGCCGTAGGTTGTCTACCCCTGTGCTAAACATTCATATGCCCCTTCATGCTTTGGCTACCATTCCAGAGGACATGCTTCCATGCTGATGACATTCGTTTAAAAAAAAATGTGTTAATTAAATTTGTGACTGAACTCCTTGGGGGAGAATTGTATATCCCCTGCTCTGTTTTACCTGCATTCTGCCGAATATTTCATGTTATAGCTGTCTCGGATGATGACTCAGTACATGTTGTTCGTCTTAAGAACACTTTCACTGCAGATTTGACAAAACGCAAAGAAGGTACCAATGTGAGATTTCTAAAGGTAGCTACAGCACTCGACCCAAGGTATAGGAATCTTCCAAAATCTGACAGGGACGAGGTGTGGAGCATGCTGCCACTGCACAATGACCTTTTAAAACCACCAGCTGCACGTTTGCCGTCATGTCACCCATTATGGTCTCACCCGCCACGCCAGGATGGTAGGGCGGAAACACTCTGGTGAAAGGAATGGATATCTGTTATAATCCCCAACCAGTCCCTCGTCGCTGACCCCACAATTTGCCCGCCTGGTTTTGACCTGCCCCGTCGCCAATGGTCCCTGTTGAACAGGTTCCGGACTGGGCAAGGTCTCTGTGCAGCCAACCAGTATCACTGAGGCCTTTGTGACAGCCCTTTGTGCAGCTGCGGTGCAACACAGACAGTGACACATATTGTTGATGAATGCCTGCTGACTAGGTTCAGCGGTGGCCTAGAAGAACTGCATCACGCCACTGAAGATGCCATCGCTGGGCTAGACGACTATGCACATGGTAAATAAATCAAAAGTCTTAAAAGAGCAACACTCCGATGCGGAAACTACAGAATCTGAACCACCAAAAAAGAAAATCAACCTTCTGCTGGTGGCATCTGACTCAGATAATGAAAATGAATGTGCGTCGGTCCGCACTGCTTTGGATTGTTATTGAGCAGAACACGTCATCAGCATGGACGCATATCGCCTGGAATGGTGGTTGAAGCATGAAGGGACATATGAATCTTTAGCACATCTGGCACGTAAACATCTTGCGACGTTGGCTACAGCAGTGCCATGAGAATGCCTGTTCTCACTTTCCGGTGACATAAACAAGAAGCGGGCAGCATTATCTCCTGCAAATGTAAACAAACTTGTTTGTCTGAGTGATTGGCTGAATAAGAAGTAGGACTGAGTGGACTTGGCAGGCTCTAAAATTTTACACTGTTTTATTTTTGAATGCAGTTTTTTTGTACATAATTCTACATTTGTAAGTTCAACTTTCATGATAAAGAGATTGCACTACAGTACTTGTATTAGGTGAATTGAAAAATACTATTTTGTGTTTTTACAGTGCAAATACTTGTAATAAAAAATAAATATAAAGTGAGCACTGCACACTTTGTATTCTGTGTTGTAATTGAAATTAATATATTTGAAAATGTAGAAAACATCCAAAAATATTTAAATAAATGATATTCTGTTATTATTTAACAGTGCGATTAATCACGATTACGTTTTTTTAATCGCATGACAGCCCTAGTTTGAGCTCAACGTTGACAGGACTGAATTACACAATCTTTCTGTAAACGTCTCAAAAGCTTTTCAACAGCAACAGCAGTAGGAAGCTGTAGTGTTTCAGAATTGTGTAGTATCTCTTTAAAAAGTTTGGGAGCCCTTCTGTTGCAAAAGTCACCAAAACTCTGCCAGAGCAGCAGTGTGTCTATGGACCTAGGCCTGTATGTTTGTAAATAGTTATTTGGAACCCAACTGTGTTCCTGAAGTTTCCACACATTCTTAGTGTTGCACAGAGAACAAAGTCTCAACCAAAGCCATGAGGTGTATCATGTAAAGTGAAGTGAAACTGAAACTCTTTCAGGCATGTGGATTTTTGGCAACAGGCAATGCACTTCCAGGTAGTATGCACACGGCATTTCTAGAGACTTAACTTATAAGACACCATCTCTCAGTATCCCATTCAAGAAAGCAACTCTTTTCAGGACAACATTTAAGTATGTGCTTAATTTTAGGGATGTGCTGTGTCCCAGGTGAAGTCAGTGTGACTTAAGCATATTCCTAAAGTTAAGTTCCTAACTAAGTGCTTTCATGAACCAGGGCATATGATTCTCTTGAAACAGGAGAGAGAAACTTGTGACTCCTAAACTCATTTGCAGGGTGGATAAAAATCAATGATTTAAAAACAAAATCGGATTTTTTATTTAAATTGGATTTTTTTGATAAAATGCTTTTTGAGGAAAAAACCTATCTAAAGATGGTTTTAATTAAGATACATTATAGCTCGAAGATATTTTATCATGGAATAGGGATTATAAATTCTAATTCTATAGTATGAGACAATATATTAATGTAATGTTTAAGAAAACGAGTTCCAATAGTTCATGGATTAGGGACCCAGTCTTATGGGGTTCCAGGGGTTTCTGTATAGATTATTTTGATTAATCTTTCTATCTACCCAATGAGACTCAATGCTCAGTCTAGAAGATACCATCAGAGATGTTTAGTTTTGCAGTTCTCAGACTGTGGATTCGTGTCTCCAGAGATAACATGCTTGTTAACAGCAAAAATGTTTTTAAATAAATAAATAATATATAGAGGTGAGAAATAACAGACCTTAACCCTATTGTCTCTCTGCAAATTTGTGTACACAGAGTCAATCCCTTACCTCTCTCTAAAAGTGCAATGTTTCAAAAAGTTCAATGAATAGAAGATTGTTGGGGGCGGAAGATATCTGGACAAGGAGAAGTCTGGAGATAAATGTGAGAAGAGAGGGACAGGCAGTAGAAACAAAGGTGAAACTGTTTGAGCAGCATATTCCAGAAGTCTTGAGGTCTTTCTGAGTGTAGCCTTCATTGATTTGAGATCTACCATATCATTCTTTCACTAGAAGGGAAAACCTATAATGGCAGTAGGCTGTAAAAGAGACCCAGTTTGGGAATAAGAACCATTCAAGAAATATGTTTGCTGCTGATGTTTTAAAGAAAGTCACACCAGTGAACTGGTGGAAGTTACGTAAGCACTTAGATTCAGAGACTGAAGTGATAATATCACTTTTAAGAGCAGTAGCTTCTTCTGCTGGGGTAGAAAGAATATTTTCTTCCTTTGGACTATTCATTCCAAATTGAGAAATTGTTTGGGACCTGAAAAAGCAGGAAAGTTTTTTTTTTTTTCCAGATTATAAACAAACAGGAAAACAAAGGTGAAGATGACGGAGTTAGCTGCAGAAGCCAATATTTTAAGTTTCCCATGTTGACCTGGCTGACATAGTCGATTTAATTTTTTTTAAAATATTTTATTTAACTATTTTAGTTTAAAACCATTTTAACAAAAACAAACCTGATTTTAAAAAACCGAATGTTTAACTAAATTCAAAAATTCATATGCTTTTGTTAAATTATTATGTTTGCTGTTGAAGAAAATAATCCAGAATACATAACGTTGTTGTTTTAGTTAAATAAACCAATTTAAATGTCTGTCTGGTGATGTTCTCCTCCTAATACAGCATGGCAAGAAAATCCTCCAAATCTAAATGATTAACCTGTTGAATTGGAGATAGTTCACCTCCCAAAGACTTCATAAATATCTGCTTCAATTACCTTTGGTAAATGAAATACCCAAACAATCATTCATTTTCTGATATAGCTGTAAAACGAATCTGAAAATTTTTCAAAATAAATCACTTTAAAAACGTATAGTGTGTACCTTCTAAAAATGAAACCTACATCTATCTCTGAGTTGTGAAGAATATGTATTAAGGTTATTACAACCAACAAAAATGCACTTTTATGTAGAAATCCATGATTAAATCGAGTCTTCCTGAATAGTGATTTAAATCATGATTTAAATCAATTTGATTTACAACAAATCCACCCTCCTCATTTGTTTGTTTATTATTGGACCCTGCTGTTGGGAATTGCTATTAAAATTGACTTTGAGATTAGAGCTCATTTGCTGATGGTTTGGAGTGCACTCACAAAATCCTGTAGGAACATCATCAGCCTGCCTTGCTTGCAGTCTGATTAAGTGCCGCTGTGCCGGCCCCTGTCTGCTTGCTTTGTGCAGAACTTTCAGATTTATCTGGACTCGGAGTGTTATAAACTACTGGACTAAGTGTTTAAATATTTCATAGCGCTCTCTTCTTCTGCTGCATCTTGTCCATCTTGACCTTCGTTACATCATCTCCTCTTGATGGTAATATCACATCCTATACACCTTCCACATGGGAGGCCAGATTCACTTCCATGTTGTTTGCACCCCAATAGTGGTGATGAGTGCAGACGTGTCAAGATTGGATGATTCACCCTCGTGCAGAGCAGTTTAAAAATCCAGTCAGGGCTCTGCATAGGACTGGCTGACTCTCAGCTGCTATCGTCTTAGGCTCTGTGGTGTGGGGTGGGTAGAGTGGAGTTTTGAATGGATTGCTCTCTTGCTTTTGGATTTTGGTGATAAACTAGACCTTCCCAATGCTTGGTTCTGCTGCTGGTCCAGCTCCTTTCTGTGCAGTGGGGATTATTTTGTGTTACACTCCAGCCATTTCTCAACTAGCCAAACATCACTGAGCTTTTATTAAAAAGGGAAATCCCCAACGAATGTCACTTCCTCATATTATTCAGTTTTTCACAGCAATCTTCATTTGGTACTAAAACCTGCAAACTTTTAAAGTCATGGTGTCTCTTTCCAATAAAGTCTCTGTGCATTCAAGTAAGATGTGCTGCTTCTGAGACACCGACAAGAAATGAGCCAACAAGGTAGTTAATAATATAAACCTAAAAAATCCTGCCAGTTATTCCTTGCTTTGGGCTCATCAATGAATCCTGTTTGTACTGAAAGCTCTTTCATGGCAGAGTCTGTCGTCATGTTACTTTCAGTGAGAGTCTTTCCATTCCGAGGGCCACATTGGAGTATGGAAATTGTATGGCGGGCCATGAATGCTCACAAAATTGGGGGTAGGGGCATGGGAGGGGGTGAGGGCTCCAGCTGGGGGTGCAAGCTCTGGGGAGGGGCCAGAAATGAGGAGTTCAGGGTCCAGGAGGGGGGTCCGGGGAGTGAGGGCCCTGGGGTGGGGCTGGGGATGAGGGGTTTGGGGTGCAGGAGGGGCTCCAGGTTGGGACCAAGGGGTTTGGAGGGTGGGAGGGGGATCAGGGCTGGGGTACAGGGGAAGGGTGTGAGGGCTCCGGCTGGGGGTGCGGGCTCTGGGGTGGGGCCAGGGATGAGGAGTTTGGGGTGCTGGAGGGTGCTCCGGCTGGGACCAGTGGGTTTGGAGGGTGAGAGTGGGATCAGGGATGGGGCAGGCTGTTGGGGCATGGAGGGGATGAAGGTTCTGGCTGGGGGTGGGGCTGAGGATGAGTGGCTTGGGGTACAAGAGAGGGCTCTGAGCTGGGATTGAGGGGTTCGGAAAGTGGAAGGGGGAGCAGGCCTGTGGGCCACGGGCAGGGGGTTCAGGGGTGCAGGCTCCCGGCGGCACTTGCCGCTTCCCCCCATCTACAAATGGTGCAGAAAATTCCTATCTCATGTTCAGAGTTTCCCTTTGCTGAACTTGCTTGTGTAATAATGGAGAAGGGAGGGAAGTTGGCACGAGCAAGAACAGATGTAGTTGCTCTTTTAAAATGTCTCTCCTAATAACTCAGAGTATTTAAAGCTATAAATCAAGCCGCTCAGGATCGTAACCACTATTGGTTTTTTCATTAATCCGGACCAGCAATAATGCTGTTAGCTGCATTCTTCACAAGAATGCTCTAGGTAGAAGCTGCATTGCTGGCATGTTGGGTCACAAGCTGAATGACTTTTCCCCTCAGCTCTTCCTAGAACTTCATTCTTCCCTTCCTGCCTTTTGATGCTTAGGGAACCCCATTAATATATGCGCTAGCACACTCTGGCGTGAGATGTCGCTACCGCTCTGGGGCATCTGCAACAGCCATTTGATTGAAATCACACAGACATTAATCTAGTTGTCTCACTTGAGCGAGAGCAGCATGTTCTGTGCCTTTTGTGAAATAAAAATAAAATGTAGATGATGGATATAATCCCTGTATAAATTAACCCCTGGAATGCCAGCATGTGAGTGACACACACAGCTGGAGAGAGAGAATTGTATGGGGTTTGCTGGGCTGAACTTCAGTGAGTTTTAGAACGTATCTGTTTGTCCCCAGGGTCTCCCAGGTGTTGCTGCGACAGATGCCGTTCATATATGGCCACTGAAAAGGTCACCCTACAAAAACTGTTATAATAAGGATTTAAGTTAAAGTCACAAAGGCACAGGAAGTCTGAGTTCCGGCCAACATTTCATTCCGAGTTCACCGTGTCAGTCCTTAAAATAACAAGGAGTCCGGTGGCACCCTAAAGACTAACAGATTTATTTGGGCATAAGCTTTCATGGGTAAAAACCTCACTTCTTCAGATGCATGTAGTGAAAGTTACAGATGCAGGCATTATATAAAGATGCATTATACTCCATGCATCTGAAGAAGTAGGTTTTTTACCCATGAAAGCTTATGTCCAAATAAATCTGTTAGTCTTTAAGGTGCCACCGGACTCCTTGTTGTTTTTGTGGATACAGACTAACACGGCTACCCCCTGATACTTGACACCTATCAGTCCTTGGTATATATTGTAGGGCAGCGAGGGTGAAATTCACCCTTCTTGGGGAGACTCCAAGTCATGCCTAAGCCTTATGCTGGCGCTGCACAGGAGTAAATGTCCATCCAGTATGTAGGTCCACCAACAGCAGTCACACCTGTCTACCCCAGGCTGAATATGGCCCTATGTTTTAGTAAAACAGACCAATGCCTCAGGCCCCTTTGCACTCTGACACTTGCATTGAAGCTGTGTAACACGGACAGACCCTGGTCATCGTTGGGCGGGATTGAACCTAGGACCTCTGAAGCTTACTGAATGAGCCTCTATTGCATGAGCTAAAAACCACGTGGGCCCTTAGCTAAGGTTGTAGAGCAGACTCATTAATCTCTCGCTAAGTGATCTCAGTGTCACTAGATGGGACAGAACACCACACCCAGGAGCTGTCAATTACAGCTACACCAGCTGGCCAGTTGTTAAATCAATCCTCTAATTCTCTGAATTTCCCTGTGAGACTGTAGTGTCAATGCGAGTGTTTGAGACAAGACACTTTTACCAGTACAAGCTAAAAATGGACCAACCCTTCATTCAATCATATCCTCCTGAGCGAATCTGGGGCTTCTTCACGTCTGCCTATCCAAAGGACAGCTGCACTTTAGACACTTGAAGGAAAGTTTTCAGCTGTCAAGTCTGCTTCCTTTTCTGTTCGATAGAGTCTCAGTGGGGTCATCTGGTTTTGCTTGTCATTAGTTATCTAGATCAGTGTTTCCCAAACTTGGGACGCCACTTGTTTAGGGAAAGCCCCTGGTGGGCCGGGCTGATTTGTTTACCTGTCGCGTCCGCAGGTCCGGCCGATCGCGGCTCCCACTGGCCGCGGTTCGCTGCTCCAGGCCAATGGGAGCTGCTGGAAGCGGCGGCCAGTACGTCCCTCGGCCCACACCGCTTCCAGCAGCTCTCACTGGCCTGGAGCAGCGAACCGCGGCCAGTGGGAGCCGTGATCGGCCGGACCTGCGGACGCGACAGGTAAACAAATCAGCCCACCGGGGGCTTTCCCTACATAAGTGGTGACCCCAGTTTGGGAAACACTGATCTAGATCATAAACACAGAGAAATAACTACCGGTTTGGAACACGCATGGTGAAATGGCTCATCTCTTATTGAAAAGCTTCTTCATTCAATAAATAAGGTGCGTGGACTGGAAGAGTAATCTTGGGACTGTTCGGCTGGGACTCCAGGGGAGACTTGCAAAAGCACTCAACATTGGCCTAACTCTGTTCCCCTTGAAGTCAGCACCCATCGATTTAAAGATTTCTAAACCTGTGTCCAACCCTGATTACCACTGTTTGCCCATGAGGAAATCAACCAGCCCCTTTTTGTCTGTTTCCTAATCTGTAAATGGGGATAATGTTGATTACCTCTTTTACAGGAATATTGTGAGGCCCATTAATGTGTCTACAGTGCTGAAAAATAATGAAGGTTCTAAGTATTAAGTAATGAGCCCCAGTTCACAGTAACTAGTGTGAAGTATGGAGTCCTGCAAGGGATGATGAGTTGATGTTGTTTTTTTAGTTTAATTGTATACACTTAATTCTGGTTCATTATTTGTCATTTGAATGCTAATGAACAGTTCTAGTTTTAATTATCGCGGTTATGGAAAACAACACATTAGCATTTTCCAGTGTTTGTAAAGTGCTGGCTTTCTATACATATAAAAGCTGAATAATTAGCACTGTCACACAGCTCTGTGAAAGACTAGAAATAATGCCTAGGTCTTAGATAGAGCCTTTTAGCCATGGATCTCAAAATGCTTTACAAGGAGGTCAGTATCATGATTCCTGTTTTACTAGTAGGGAAACTGAGGCACAGAGCAGTGAAGTGACTTGCCCAAGGTCATTCAGCGGGCTAATGGCAGAGCCAGGAATAGAGTCCAGGTCTCTACTCCAGTGTTCTCTCCCCTATGCCACACTGCCTCTCTAACACACAGTCACAACACAAACACCGAACCTTTCAGGTGCATTACAAATGCAGCCAGTGTTAGCCTGCCCGATTTGAAATGGCCCGTGGGAAGAAGAGAAGGCCATCCATGGTCCATGAGAATCCAAGAACCCAGCTCCCAGATGCATTACAGGGGTGGAAGGGTCACGGTTAATCTCTTATGGCCAGACTCAAATCCTACTGAAGTTAATGGGAGGCTTCCATGGATTTAATGGGAGTTGGTTAGGTCTGGATGGAATAAGTCATGCTAGAGATCAGCTGCTCTTAGAAACCTGTGAAGAGAAGAGACTCCCCAATTGCTATTGACAGTTCCTGGAGATGGCCCCATGGCTTCCGTCTGTTTCAAAATGAGGCAGTGCAAGATGAGTGGTATCCCCTTTTCACTGAATGTGATGTACTTGCAGGCATCATTTGACTGATGGACAGAAGAGGTATTTGATCTGAGAATTACCTATGTTACAAAGCACAACTGTACATTTGCTTCCCTGGATTCTGGGCAGAGGCATCCAGCATACAAAGCGCATGATATCATCCAGCATCTGGGTGGATGCAGCTGATCCTACTGTTATAGGGAGATTACATAAGACCTGCAATAAGTGAGAGCTCTGTAAAATCGAAGTGTTTCTTTCCCTAATGAGGTTATGGTTTGGGAAGATGAACATCCCAAGAAATTAAAAAAACCTGCAGGTTCTAATTTTTATACGCCCCTCCCTCCCCCACCTCCCGCCCCAGTATTCTCACTGCACCAGTCTGTCTGAAATGTGATGGGACTGACAAGGTCTGAAAGCAGCCAATGCACTAGCACTAAACGACAGACAGACATCAGTGTAGCATGTGCAATAAACAGAAATACTGCCCGCGCTATTACTGACAACTCCAGCTTTCCTGCTTCTGGGGTCAAGGTGTTTCAGTGAAGAGGGAATTGAAGAAGATAGATAAAGTTCAATTTCCAGGATGTGGAGTATTTGAGCAGGTCCTGAAACTAATACTTAGGTCCACTTCAGCTGTCACAATAAAAACCTAGGTATCTGTAAGCTCCTTGTTTTAAACCACAGAATTGAAAGTCCTGTCAGCCATCCCATTTTGGCAAGAAAAATACTTCCTTACAGTTAGAATTCTAGTATTGGATTCACAAACAGGATATGAACATAGAGTTTAGGACAACAAACTGAAGCAAAGGCAAAACTGCCTCCGTTTTGCAAATGATGTATCGGGTGCAATGGATGCATGGTTTGGCAGACAAACTCCTGGACTGGGAGTTGGGAGGCCTGGGTATATGCCCAGCTCTGCCACTATCTCGTTTTGTGACCTTGGGCTAGTCACTTAACCTCTCTGTGTCTCAGTTTCCCCATCTGAAAAATGGGGATATCAATAAGTCCCTGCTTCATGGAATGTTGTGGGGCTTAGTTCATTATCAGTTAAATGATCCGCGGAGGGAGGTGCTGCAGAAGAGCCTGCTGTATTATTCAGTGATCTCTAAGCTGTTTGGCACGAGCTTCGAAGGTGAATTCATGAGAGCAATAGAAGAGACAGACAGTTCTCTCCCATTGTGCTTGTATGAAGACATCTATATACAGTGTCCTCCCTTTTCATTGTCTGGCACCGCCTCATGCTTTGAAGCTGTCACAATTAATTGGTCCGCAGAAGTGAAGTGATTAATTGTTGCCTTGCACCGTCATCTATGCCAGTGCAAACTGCAACCGCTCTGATCTGGTAGCATTTAGGGTTCACTTTGCCCTGATGTGAGTGGCTGCACACACAGGCACTGAGTTTTTCTTTTCCCTGGTGGTGCTCCACCCCTGCCCTCTCCCCTGAGGCCCCTGCTGCTCGCTGCTCTCCCCTAACCCCTCTCCCAGCTGCCAATCAGTTGTTTGCTGGTGCCACTAAACAGTTGTGGCTGATGGGTGCCAAGCACCCACTATTTTTTTCCATGGGTGCTCCAGCCCCAGAGCACCTACAGAGTCAGTGCCTCTGGCTGCACATGTTGTAGGGCACAAGTGACTCAGGCCCAGAAACAGGATTCCTGGTGCCCGTCTCTCATTCGTGGCTGGATTTAATGGGGCTAGCCCATTCTGACCTATGTTGGGTGATCTTTCCTTAGGTCCACTTAATCTAGCTTTGAAATCAGACCACAGCCTAACCTGCCTGTTAACGCTGCATGACTTGACTACAGAAGGGAACCTCCCCATGGCCAGCTTAGCCTGGAGATGAACAGAGCGATTTTATATTAATAATAATAACTATTATTGTCGCATTTGGGGACCGACTGAAAATGGGGCCCCATTGTGCTCAGACTGTACAGTGACCTAGTAAGAGTCACAACAGCAGGAAACACTCTGATGACCGTACCAGTGTCCATCAGTCTCTGCTGCAGAGCCTGTCGAGGATGCTTATTGTCTTTGGCTCCTGCCCGGAGGAGGGAGGTGGCCCTACACGGGCCCTACTGCTGCTGGATGGAGGGGAGTCACCTTTGTACAATACTGGGTCCCCCCACCAATGCTGCAATATCTGCTGAGGCGGCTTCAGTGTTTAAATATTGGGCCACCTTGGCACTGGAGGGCCATCTCTCTAGCCACAGGTCTGTATGAGAAGCCACTGATTTCTCCTCTTTCAACACTTCCTCCCCCACCATCACCAAGGCAGGCTCCTGCCTAAAGCTGTAATCCAAAGTTCTGCCAGTTAGTGGAAAGTCTGCCCTTGAGTTGGATGGGCTCTGGATCAACCCCATGGGAGCACTGCTCCAGTCTTCCAGCAGCAGTGCCTCTGTCCCCACCTAAACCCATGTGCCTGGTCCTCCCGAGCACACTGCACTGGTAGGGTTACCATAGTCCGGATTTTCCCGGACATGTCCGGCTTTTGGGGGCTCAAATCCCCGTCCGGGGGGAAATCCCCAAAAGCCGGGCATGTCCAGGACTTTCAAC